>NC_134403.1:217815521-217865521 GCF_038048845.1 Mixophyes fleayi | reverse complement strand
GACCCTCTGGGAAGCCCATAATGCAGTAGTGCGGGGCCATCTTATTAGCATGGCCTCACGCCGTAAGAAGTTAGCCATTTCCAAACGTGCGTAATTAACTATTCAACTTCAGACTCTGGAGAGACAGCATAAACTATCCCCAGATGAAGAGGTGCTGACCAAACTTCTAAAGGTGAGATTTGATTTGAACCTCCTCTCTGAATCCACTGCCGCGGCCCTGAAACGGCTGCGGCAGACGTTCTATGAGAAGGGAGATAAAGCAAATAGAATATTAGCCACCCGTCTAAGGGCTCAGAGATCTCAAAACAATGTCATGGCGCTAAAGTCTCCTTCAGGCTCGCCCATCTACCGTCCTGACCAGAAAGGGCACGAGTTTCAAAATTTTTATTCCTCATTGTATAATTTGGATGCTCTAAATCCCAGGAGTGCTCCCCCTGCGCACACTATAGCAGCTTTTTTAAGGCAAGCGAATCTCCCTACCCTTTCTAGTAGCCTAACTCAACAAATAAATGAGATTACGTCGGAGAAAATACTGGCAGTCATTAAGGCCCAAAAAACCTCCAAGGACCCAGGGCCTGATGGCTTCTCCGCAGCCTACTACAAAAGATTCTCAGACCCTAGTTCCCCACCTCTGCTCCCTGTTTAATGCGGTCTTTCATGGAGATCCCTTCCCTAAATCGATGTTAGAGGCGCGTATTGTAGTCATACATAAGGAGGGGAAGGACCCTAGCGACTGTGAAAGCTACCGTCCCATCTCTCTCCTTACGGACATTAAGATATATGCAAAGATCCTGGCCACCAGCTTGAATGTAGTCCTCACAGATCTAATCCACTATGACCAGGTGGGGTTCATCCCGGGTCGCCAGGCTAGGGAGAATACTCGCTGTGCGATAGACCTTGTTCAAATCATTAACCAAAGACGTCTCCCGGCCATGATGCTCTCACTGGATGCCGAGAAGGCGTTCGACCGAATTTCTTGGGATTTTATGACCCTCGCTCTGAAGGCGTACGACTTCTCGGCTGAATTTCTGACCGGGGTGTCCGCCCTCTATAACTCTCCCTCAGCTAGGGTCTTGGTTAACGGATCTTTATCTGACTCTTTCTCCCTCTCTAACGGGACGAGACAGGGCTGCCCCCTTTCGCTCTTAATCTTTGCACTAGTGATAGAACCCTTTGCGGCGATGATTAGACAGTCGGCGTCGATCTCAGGTGCGACAGTGGGTCCACGAGAATTCAAGGTCTCTCTCTTCGCAGATGACATACTTCTCTCTCTGACGAACCCTCAAGTCTCTACCCGCCTTATATAAACTTATCGACGAATATGGCCTCCTGTCTGGCTACAAAATTAATTTTGTTATATCAAAGGCCATGCTCCTCCATGCTTCCCCTTCCCTTAGAATCAGTTTACAGACTAACTTTGCACTACGCTGGCAGGCGCATAAGATCAAATATCTTGTAGTTTATATCACCTCTACCTATGACAGATTGTATCGGGAAAACTTCCCCCCCTTCTGTCAAAAATCAAACAGGCCTTGGAGACTTGGAAGAGCTATATCATATCGTGACTGGGGAGGATTATCGCTATTAAGATGAACTTGATCCCTAAACTGCTATATCTTTTTCAGACTCTGCCGGTGAGGGTTCCCAACTCCGTGCTTAGAGATTTGCATTCCTCCCCTCCTAAAGTTTATATGGCGTGCTAAGCCCCCTACAATCTCGATAGCAGTGCTTAAAAAGCCCAGGGCTCGGGGAGGCAGGGGTTTTCCAGACATTAAATTTTATTATTTGGCATCCCATCTGACCCAGGT
Source organism: Mixophyes fleayi (assembly GCF_038048845.1). Lineage (NCBI taxonomy): Eukaryota > Metazoa > Chordata > Amphibia > Anura > Limnodynastidae > Mixophyes > Mixophyes fleayi. The sequence continues at coordinate 217,863,713 of NC_134403.1, read as the reverse complement.
GGCGGTAACCTATGCCCCTTACCAGTCTATAGCGTGGGTGGACCTGGAGACCCACTATGTTGGGGTCCCCTCTATGGCAGCACTCTGGGGCTTGGCTAACATAGATAGACCACCAGCAGCCTCCTCTCTTCATTCTCTTAAATTCTGCTTATCCCTTTGGGATTCACGTCGGGTCAAATATAAATTGTCCTCCCCTATCTCACCTCTGACTCCTCTCTGGGGCAACCCACACTTTCCTCCTGGCAATTCTGCACAGCAATTTAAACATTGGATCAGGGCGGGAATACGGATGGTTTCGGACCTGGTGGGCAATCAAACTTGGGCTTCTATGTTGGAACTTCATCATAGCTTTGAACCATTTTGTCCGCCTTTTTTTTTTTTTTGATTACTTCCAGGTCCGACACTTTGCCATGCCCATGCCCCCCCCAGGAGATTCTCGGGGCCCCGACCTCCTTTGAGTATATGTGTCTACATTCCCCTCTCACTAATTGGCTCATAGACTACACTTTCGATACTCCAGGCCGACATGAGCGGGAATGGGAAAGTGACCTGGGACCTCCTCCAGACGACTCATGCTGGGAGGAGATCAGGGAGGGGATTGCCAAGAGCTCGATCTCTACACTAATTAAGGAAACAGCCTAAAAGGTGTACTATACTCCTGATAAGCTGTCTCGAATGTTTCCTACGGCTACTCCGAGCTGCTGGCGGGAATGTGGCCAGAGAGGGACGATGTTACATATATGGTGGACCTGCCCTCGCATAGTTCCTTTCTGGAACATGGTTCTTACACTTATAAACTCTGCGTCAGAACAACAGATAAGTAAGGAACCCTGGTCATTCCTTCTCTCTCACCATATACCTGATGAGAGCGGGCCTTCTAACAAGCTTATCTCCCATATCTTGGCAGCTGCTAAATCCCTGCGTAATCAGTGGCACTATATAAATAAATGGTGATGATGATGATAATAGCAAAACATTGGAAAGACCCTAGGGCTCCCTCTATGCAGGAGTTACGGTCCCACATAGGAAATGTCGCAAGCATGGAGAGCATAACGTGTTACCTTTATGATAAATCATTTCGATAGGGTGTGGGCCCTGTGGTATTTACTAGAAAGTCGTAGCTGCCTATCCAGTACGGCTCCCCCTCCTGCGGATGGAATATAGCTCTTGGGCCGCCTACGGACCCCCCAGGCTGGATATGGCGACTGCTGGTGAGTAATGTTTGTGTGCTATTTTTCTTTTTGCTAATCAATGTAATTGTGTGGCTTAGCTTTTCCTAGCAATGTTCCAAGTTTGCTTAGTTACTTACTTATTAGTTATATTGTTAATACTTGTGCCTTTCTACCTCCCACCCATTCTTCCTGTTTCCCCCTCCTGCCCACCGATATAAAACATGGAGACATCTTGAATATTAATATTTTTATGTCAATCGTGTTGATTGTATTTTTTCCTGTTTCCCCTTTAAATAAAGAGTTAAAAAAAAAAAAAAACTCATTGCATAACCTTTCTGGCCCTCTTCAGTGTCTTCATATCATTTAAGTAGTGCTTACTTTTACTGCCCTTGGATATAACATAGACCAACAGTCTTGTGTCACACAAAGTGTAACGAAAACAAAGCTCTGAATGCCATGAAGACAGTACTGTATTTAGGAAAATTCAGGAGGCATGCAAAACTAATACATTAAAATCCACTTAAGGTGAAAATTCTCTTGTACATGACACTCCGTTTTTAAGTGCCCAATTTTGCTTTCATTTGCCTTTAGGAACTCCAGCAATTACTTACAGCTTCCTCTTAATTCCATGTACTTTTCTCAAAATCTCCTCTTCATCATCCACCAAATCTTCATTTTCTTCCTCCTGTCCACTTGCTTCACTTTTTTCTTCTTCCTAGATTACAAGCAGTTATAAATATTATACAATGCAACACTTAAAAAAAGCCACATTCAAGCTCTTAAGGCAGGGTTTCCCACACCCAGTCCTCAGGGCTCCCCAACAGTGCAGGTTTTCCATATCTCCTTGCTGGAGCACAGGTGTATTCACTACTGACTGAGACATTGTAACAGATCCACAGGTGGTCCTAATTATGTCACATGTGATCCGGAAAACCTGCACTGTTGGGGAGCCCTGAGGACTGGGTTTGGGAAACCCTGTCTTAAGGTTTAAAAACTTCTCAATGTGTACACGTTACCTTCTTGTTGCTATGCAAATTAAACAGATCTTTCTTATGAAGCGGATGGGAAGTTAGTGGACAAGCCTGAGGGGGGGGAAGAAACTTATAGTCCAGAGGATGCCTCCAGAATACACAGTGTGGGTGACTTAATCCTGGGGGGGGGTTCAGCAGACTTTAGAATTTGCAGAACCGGAGATTAGATTCTTCTGACTTCTCTTTTTAAAAGACAGAAGCAGCAGATGTACTATTTTACACCATCTTCTCAAACTGGCAAAAAGTTCAAATTGCAGGGAAGAGAGAAGATTTTTGTACTTACGTTTCAGCTCTCTCAGATTCCATCTGGGGGACACTGCTACCATGGTTTGTATAAGAGTGCATGGAGTTGGCAATTAAATAGTTAACAACTAAGTTTGCTGCTGACTCCTCCCCTCTGCAACCCCACAGACCTCAGTAATACTAACGTCCCAAGTAAAAGGCTCATCATCTTTTATTTTATATAGCGCCACTAATTCCGCAGCGCTGTACAGAGAACTCATTCACATCAGTCCCTGCCCCATTGGAGCTTACAGTCTAAATGCCCTAATATAGACCCGGTCGCCACCCTACACAGCTGCTCTGCAGATGCTCCATGGAGAGCAGCACAGGAAGCCTCCACCACACGGGATGAGTGCGCAGTGAGAACCTGAGGAACAGGCAGATTTCCATACACATAAGCAAGCTTAATCAGACCTGCAACCAGCAGAAGTCCTGTCCACTTAAACCCGTAAAGCCCGGACCACGTCAAGACTAACAGAGGAAGAAGGCCCAGAAGGAACAATCCTTTCTCTAAGGGCCAGAACCACCCTAGGCAAGAAAGTAGGTATGCTCCTATGAACTGCCCTATCCTCATGGAACACCAGATAAGGAACCATACAGGACAAGGCTCCAAGCTGCGACACCCGTTGAGCAGATGCAATGGTGAGCAAAACCACCTTCCACATCAAGAAATGCAGATCAGCAGACTCCAGGGGTTCGAAAGAAAGGCGCTGAAGAACCTCAATAACCAGGTTCAAATCCCACATGGACAACGAAGATATGTTGGGTGGCTGAACACGAATCACCCCCTGCAGGAAAGTACAAACGTTAGGGAGGAAAGACAAGCGGTATTGAAAGAAAATTTAAAGTGCAGACCTGAACCTTCAAAGAAATCAGTCTTAGTCCCATCTCTAACCCATCCTGAAAAAAGGCCAGAAAACAGCTCATTTGAAAGAGGAAGGGTTATGACACTTCTTCCCTACTGTACATAGATCCTCCACACATTGACAGATCTTAGCGGATACCGGCTTCCGAGCCTTTATCAGTGTCTCCACTTCCCTGGAAGAGAACCTCATCGACCGACAAAGGTCGGCTTCAACAACCACGCGAGGCAAGTCTGGATGGTGTAAATGGTTCATGATTGAGAAGATCGGGCCTGAGGGGAAGAGCCCAGCCTGACCCTTCCACCAGAAGCAAGATTTTGACGAATCAGATCTGCCTGGGCGAATTCGGTGCCACCAGAATGACCGGAAGTCTTTCCAACATTACTCGCCTTACAGGAGTCCCACCTCATGGACAGTACATCCACCGCCATAGAAACTTTGGTTCTTAAGCAGAATCTTAGAACCTAGTGATTGTGTCTGGATGCCATCAGATCAAGATCTGGTAGGCTCCATTTATAAACCTACGCCTGAGGATGCAGTTCCCATTCTCCCGAAAGAACTGCATGCCTGCTGAGATAATCCGCTTCCAGTTGTTCACTCCAGGAATAAACCCTGCCGAAATCGCTGGAATTAATTTCTCTGCCCACAAGATGACCTGTTCTGCTACCCGCATAGCTCCTGCGCTTCTTGTTCCTCCTTGGCAATTTATATATGCCACTGCAGTGGCATTGACAGATTGGAGATGGACTGGTTTTCTTTGAAGGAGAGACTGAGCTCCCTGGAGGGCTAACAGCATGGCTCTTGGCTCGACAACATCTATGGGCCGAAGCACCTCCTTGTCTGTTCAAATACCCTGGAGACGAAGCACGAGAACAACAACTCTCCAACCCTTCAGACTGGCATCTGTGGTCATCAAAATCCAAGACCACATGACAAGAGATCGGCCCATCATCAGAAGCTCTTGAACTAGCCACCATTTCAGAGGTTTATGAGTCTCCCTGGAGAGTCTGGGACCCGACCATTGTCTTATTAGATTCTACTGGAACATACGAGAATGGAAACGACCGAATGGGAGAGTTTCAACGTCGATACCATCAACCCTATAATCCCCATGCCCAAGCACATGGAAGGACAAGGGTGACTCAGTATTAACCGTACAGAGAGAGTTGTAGGGATCTGTACAGAAGGATCTGGAGACAGATCTTCTGAAAAGTGGTGTTCCTTATCAATCCTAGAAACCTCATCCTCTGTGAGGGCATCAACTGGGATCTGGAATAATTGATTATCCAACAGTGTTGCTCCAGAACTCGAATAGACAGTCAGATGCTGATAGAGAATAGGACCCGATGAGGATTGAGGAGAAAAAAAAGTCCAAATGCGGAATAATGTTAACACCCAAGGCACGTAAATGTGCTGCCATTAATGCCATCTTTGTGAAATCTCTATTGGCTGTGGAAAGCCAAAGGGTAACACCCTAAATTGATAATCGGAGCTTCCTACTGTAAAAACCAAGGACTGATTCCATCTGAAAAACTTGTCTACTCGTAGATATTTGTTAAGCCCCTTGAGATTTAGAATTGATGGAAATGAACAGTCCTGTTTGGGCACCAAGAACAAGTTTAAAAAAAAAATTACCTGGAGTTTCTGCCACTCAGGACTTGATCCCCAAGATCCAAATATCTCAGGTGGATGCCGCCCACTGATATTTGAATAATTGTAGGCGACTCCATACCACCGCAGTCGCGAGGAGAAGAAGGCCCCGTCATGCAAATGATTATTTTTTTGAGATCTTGTGATTTGGACATCTTTTGGAGTAAGCATCTCTACCCGTTTGCGACTGTCTTCGTGTTGCAAGGAGTCTACCTTTATTGGCGGGCTGAACTTTATAGCCCGTGTTCATAAGAATGGATTTCCAAAAAGATCCAAAACACAGAGTTCGTGGTTTAGGGACATTCACAGGCAGGAAAGTACTTTTACCTCGGGTTGCTTGTCTAATCATACTGGCCAGTTCTGGACCAAACAGAGAAAAAAAATGGTATTTTTATACTTAGCTCCTCCCCCTCTATACCCCACCTTCTGCAAAGCCTCAGTCTATGTTTAACCAAGCCCACAGAAAGTGGAGATAGAGGAAAAACAATGAAAGAATAAAATAACAAATCATCATTCTCTTCACAACCAGACATGTCAAACAGAAAGAGAAACCAGAGCGTTTAAGGGCGGGCGACTGGTGTCCACCAATGGATTTTACGTAACTATAAAAATCCCATTTTCTCTATCATCTTTGGGGGACACTGGGAACATAGGGGACATCCCAAAGCTGTCTCACGGGAGGGAACGCTCAGAACAAACGTCACGAAGCACCTTTCTCCCAAAACTTTCATCCCTAGATGCAAACATTAAATCTGTAAAACTTTGTGAAAGTGTGTACAGATGACCACGTGGCCACTTTACACAACTGTTCACTAAAGGCACCATGGCGGGCCGCCCAGGAAGCACTAACAGATCTTGTAGAATGCGCCTGGAAATTATCTGGGACAGGCTCCCCAGCCCCACTGTAAGCCTAACCTATAACAGCCGCAATCCACCTAGTAATGGTCACTTTAGAAGCTGGCCAGCCTCTTGTGATCATACATAATCAAAAGATCCTCAGTCTTGCACAGTTTCTGTGATCTTTTAACATAAATTCGCAAGGCACGAACAACATCAAGATAACGAATGGGACTCATCGTTATCAGAAGATGAGGAATCAGAGAGCCGGAATAACATTTTGTCCGGATTCAAATGAAACTTCGATACAACCTTAGGGAGGAAGGAGGGCTTGGTTCGAAGAACTGCCCTATCCTCATGAAAAACCAGCAGAGGAGGCTTGCAAGACAAAGCAGCAAGCTCTGAAACTCTGCGTGCCGTAGAAATGGCCAAAAGAAAAACAGTTTTCAAAGTTAAAAATTTGAAATCCACCGTATTCAATGGTTCAAACGGTGGATGTTGTAAAGCCCTCAACACCAAATTCAAATCCCATGGGGGAACCGGAGGAACATAAGGAGGTTGAACATGGAGAACACCTTGAATGAAAGTTTGCACATCAGGTATGACAGCAAGTTTTATTTGAAAGAAGATCGAAAGAGCTGACACCTGACCTTTAAGAGAACTAAGACGCAAACCTGCATGAACCTCAGTAACCTGGTCAGACAAAAAGACGACGTAGGATATCCCTTCTTCTCACACCAACCAATATATGTCCTCCAGACTGATATATTTTGGCCGAAGCCGGTTTTCAAGCACGGAGCATGGTCTGTACCACCCGTTCCGAAAAACCCTTAGCTCTTAGGGTCCTGACCCCAACAGTCACGCCGTTAAAGCCAGGCGTTGCAAACCTAGATGACGAAATGAACCCTGGGTCACGACTGACCTCCTGCCATGAAGAGTACGTCGGTGTACCAGGCCCTGTGCGGCCAATCCGGCGCTACTAAAAGCACTGGAACACCCTTTCTCTTCACCATTTTCAGTACTCGTGGAAGCATGGCTATCGGAGGAAAGGGTACCTCCAAGGGACGGACATAACGTCTACCGTGACTGCCCCGGGATCCCTTGCACGGGAACAGTAGCGGGGAACCTTGTGATTCAACAGAGATGCCATCATGTCGACATTCGGCTGACCCCATCTCACCACTAACTGCTGAAACACCTCCGGATGGAGGGACCATTCTCCCGGATGCAGAGTCTGCCTGCTTAGAAAATCTGCTTCCCAATTTTCAATTTGGGAATGAAAATGGCCATGAGTGGCGAAATGTGAGATTCAGCCCACTGAAAAATCCTGCGAGTCTCCCTCATGGCCAAGGGACTCTTCGTGCCCCCCTGATGATTGAAATATGCCACTGCAGTGACATTGTCCAACTGGATCTTTACTGCAGCAAGTGTTGCGCACTCATAAGAGCCCGCAACACTGCTCAGTTCTAAAACATTTTTTGGAAGCTTGGATTCTTTCTGAGTCCAAAGCCCCAGAAACCGAGCCTGAAGACAGACAGCCCCCCAACCTCGAAGGCTGGCATCCGTTGTTATTAGAGTCCAATTCCAAATTGAGAATTTGCGTCCCCTGCTGAGGTTCTGCTTGTGTAACCAACAAAAGGAGCGACTGACGCGTCTACCGAGACGGGCAGAAAATCTGACTTGCCAGAAATCGATGGGATTTGTTCCATTGCGACAGAAGTTCCAATTGGAACTGCTGTGCATGGAACTGAGCAAACTGAATTGCCTCGAATGACGATACCATCTTGCCCGGGAGTCTCATTGCAAAATGAATGGAAGGTCTCTTTGCCACCAACAGGGATTTCACCATCCTCTGCAAAGCTAGGATCTTGTCCTGATGGAAGAACACCCGTTGCAGAACCGTCTGGGGAGGGGAGATACCGAGCAGATCAAACTTGTAACCCTGGTTCACCACTCCCCGAACCCAGACATCGGTAGTGGACTGACACCACCGATCCCTGAACAGCAGAAGACGGGCTCCTACCACCTGCGACAGCGGAGGAGCAAAATGACCATCATGCGGACTGCTTGTCTGCAGGCTTTGCTGCTGGACGTCGAGCAGACCAGGCCTGACGCCCCCGCTGCAAACCACCTCTAGGGGCGGATGACTAGCCTCTAGAAGATTGGCCTGAGGAATATTGTCCCCGAAATCTTCCTGCAGAACGAAAGGCCCAAAATCTAGACATCCTCTGCTTGGAAGCATTGACAGGGAGGAAGGTGCTCTTATCCCCTGTTGCTTGACTGATAAAGGAGTCAAGCTGAGGTCCAAACAAAACACCTCCAGAAAAAAGAATGGACTCAAGAGCCTTTTTAGACTCTACATCCGCCTCCCAGGACTTAAGCCAGAGTACGACGAGCTGAAACTGCAGAGGCAGAAACACGTGCCCCAATCACTCCCGTGTCCACAGCAGCCTCTTAAATAATCTGCTGCCCTCTGAATTTGGTCCACTAATGGAAGCAGTTCAGAGGACGGCCTGTCTGCCAACACACCTTCAGACAGCTGTTCTGACCAGCGTTCTACAGCTTTGCTAACCCACGCTGAGGCCAACGCAGTCCTCAAATAAGCACCTGCTGCCACAAAAATGGACTTGAGAACGGTCTCAACCTTACGGTCTGTACCATCCTTAAGAGTGGCCTGGTTAGGAAGAGGAATAGTAGTTACCTTGGCTAACCTTGCCACAGCCGCATCCACCCGTGGAAGCGTCTCCCATTTAGCGAGAACTTCAGGGGGAAAAGTAACATGACTGCAGTCGCCGAGATACCTGGAACTTCCTGTCTGGAAAAGCCCAAGGTTCTGACAACAAATTTTCCAACTGGGAAGAGGCCGTAATGGAAAAATATTTCTTTTTGTGCCTTACAAAAAGAGAAGACTCAGCAGCCTCAGGGACGTCTTCCTCAGGATCAACTACCTGACACATAGCCTGAATTAACGCAACCACACTGACAATCAGCATGTACCACCTCCACCATCGAAGGGGCATCTATGTCAGAATTCAACAGTAACTCACCCTCTTCCTGGAAACCACAATAAGAATCTGAATCATTTTCCTGAAGAGGTGTGCGGCCACCCTCTTACGCTTATGTTAGGAAGACGGTGCGGCAAATTGCATCATCCTCTCTAAAGATGAAGAACCCACAACCAAACCCTGTACAGAGGATGCAAGACCCTGTACACAGGCTGGTCCTACAGACTCCACCGGGGCAGAAACAGTTAAACCCCGAGTTTGCGAACTAGAACGCATGTCATTCGCAACAGAGGAAGCTGAATCTGAAGATGGAGCAGCTTGAGACCGTACCATCTGAGCAAGTTCAGCCACCGTATTAAAGAGACCGAGCCCAGGCGGGTTCCTCCGTATGTGAACAAGCAGGTGCTGTTTCACACGGTGTGCTCTCCGTGGGGCGACAGATTACGCACAGAGCCTGGGCGCCTGACTGCCCAGATGGTAACTTAGCGTGACAGACAGCACAGGTGAAACTCAGCATAAATGTAACACCAGTCCTACCACTCATGGATTTTTCCCTCTCCGACATGTTAACAGATGGGACAAAACACCACAATACAGGTAACAAGCAGCACGAAAACTAGAATAGAAAGCGAGCCTGCAATACAGCGAAAAAAGCTTACGAGTGTAAAAGACAAACTTTTGAAAACAACTACCCCCAACCCTTTACTTTACAGGACTCGGGACAGAAAAGGGGAGAAGCTGGAGCTATAAAATGGCTGTCTATTCTGGTGTCTGCACATGAGGAGTGAAAGACCACCACGGGGGAAGTGCATAAGAGGAAACCACTTCCCCCAGGGCCCAGCATTGGATTGGCTATCGTCCAAACATGACAACCTCCTCAACCAATCCAGTGCCTAGCAGGGCTCACTATGTTAGTGACCCTAGCCTGACCCCGTTCCCTGAGCTAAAAATAGAAAATGACTGCACTAAGTAAAAAGCAGCCAGCTCAGGGAACCACTGCATTTTTCTACTCCCCCCTCTCTCAGCACTATGCTGGGAGAGGGCTTCACTTACCTCCTGCCAACCTTCCTGACGCAGTGTGTGCAGGCAGCTTGCTATCAGCACAGGAGGACGGACACAGCCTGCAGCGACTGTGCCCGGCTCCTAGGAGGGCTCAAACTTGGAAGAGGGAGCAGGCAAAAGGAGATCTATCTATATATATATATATATATACACACACACACACACACACATCTCTCAATTACAACAAGGAACCTCATTAACTAGTTATTCCCCAGTGGGGTACTTAGCTACTGAGTAAAGTTTCACACTGTGCACAAACGGACCCCTGGTCTGTTTTGCCCCACAGGTAATTTGACAGAGCATTTTAAACAAGTAGAGAGAAACGGATTTTTACAGAGATTAAAAAACGTCTTGTTGCTAATGCACTGCAGTGTCTCTTTCCTAAAACCACAATAATTGCTGTGTGTATATTTATCCCCAATCCGGAAAAACGCATTATTGATAAACCTTACATATTCTATTGCTAGATATTTGCCTTAGTGAGAGATACTGGAGCACAGGCGATGGGCTGAAATTAACCATTTAGCGCAGACTGTCATTGCTAGTTATCCACCAGGCATACTGTCCACTGATTGGCCAGGGCAAAATAACCACAGGGTACCCCGATATCTCAACCAGAACAGTGCACTCTACCATAACCCATTTTATGTAATCACTGTCTTCTTTCACAGGTGGTGTTCACTAACCTCTTCACTGTCAGATTCATCACATGGCAGAAGCTGGAAATCACCAAACTCTTCTTCCTCTTCATTTTCACTATGGACAATAGTAAATTAAAATTAGACCTATTTTCTAGTGGGACAGCAGACCTAATACAAAAATAGTGTTTTTAAACTAAATTAATTTTGGAGGCGTGGCTTAGCTGATGTGGAGTCACCAAACTCCACTTAAGTTTACTACATTTTATAGTCTGTAAAGCAACAGACATGGTCAAGCTGGCAGATCTCCCTCCATGTAATAGTCTACACTCTCCAAATGGGAACTTGCAAGCAGCTGCCTGATTTGGTATAAAGCTAGCAAACTGCTTCTATGTGAAGTGAAACGTGGAATTTATGAATGACTTGCAAATCTTGAACTAAAATGGACGTTTTCTTCAAACATTGAATTAGTTGAAATAAAACCATTGAGAAAAATAAAAAAGCATTTAAACATCACAAAGTCGTCGAGATTGAAAAAGAAGAATTTAGCAAACGACTCTAGGAAGAACAATGTATGACTAGAAGTGTGGATAGCAACTATAAGACAAGTGGATGAGGGGAGACAGGTTATCTCAAAACATCTGTTGTACAAAATTACCCCTTTGAACTTTAGTCTTATCAAGACTTACAAGTTTCCAAATTTGACATTTCAATTCCCAACACAACTATCCAATAAACATTCAAATGAAGTAACATAAAAATTTTCATTGTACTCAACCAGCTAACTAGCTCAGATTTCAACTCTCTGCTGAAATGGAACAGATCTGAAACAAGAATTCTTGTACTCACTGTAAAACTAATTTATCTTAACCCATTTGGAGGACACTGCTGACCATGGGGTATAGAGAGCGCTGTGCTGGGAGTAAGGCACTAAAAGGCTAACAAACTGATTGGCCTGCTCCCTCCCCATCCATGCCCTCTAGACGGAGGACCATCAGTTTATTTAACCAGCAAAGCTTGTTTAAAGGATAGGACTAAATTCACATTCAAACAGAACATACAACCAAAAACTGTCAGAACAAAAAGGGTGGGAGCGCAGCCATTAGGAGGACTATGCTGACCATGGGGGAAGTTCCAAAGCTGCTCATATGGGTGGTACGCTCAGACCACGCTGCATGCAAAACTTTATCTCCAAAGACGCTAGCTTTGGCCGAAAAGGCATTAGAGCGGTAGAATCTGGTGAACGAATGACCAGGTAGTTGCCCGACACTTGCTCGACTGATGCTCAATAACGGACCACCCAGGAGGATATGACCGAGCTGGTGGAGTGAACCACTATAATTGCTGTGTCTATCTTTATCCCCAATCCATAAAAACTCTTTATTGATAAACCTTAAATATTCTATTACTAGATATTTACCTGAGTGCGATACTGGAGCACAGGCAAAAGCTGAAATTAAACAAGTTAGCGCAGACACATGAGTCATTGTTAATTACTGTATTTAACAATTGCTTAAATAAATTGCCACCGGTAATACTATCCACTGATTGGCCAGGTATCCCAATATCTCAACAAGAACAGTGCACTCTCCCTTAACCCATTTTATGTAATCACTGTCCTCTTTCACAGGTGGTGTTCACCAACCTCTTCACTGTTCCAGAACAGTGATGTCCTCTGGAATTAGAGAACCCTCCTAGAGATAAGTCTGACAAGTAATAGTGTTGATCGATCTGCCAACTGTCAGTTTAGTTTTTCGGCCATCCTCTCTTATGAGCGTTGTTTAACAGCAGGATACAATTTTAACGCATAGATGATGTGCAGTCCACATAAATCTTTAAAGACCGAACCACATTCAACAAAAGAAGTGAATCTTTAGAACCTAACTGCAAGTCGCAGGTCAACACAGGTATAACAATGTCCTGGTTGATGTGAAATTTGGATACCAATTTGGGTTGGAAAGAGGCCTTGGTGCATAAAACAACTGTCTTCATGAAAAATAAGAAAGGGTGACCTGCAGGATAGGACCGCCAACCCAGAACCCCTTCTCGCAGATGATATGGCAAATAAAAAGACAGAATTTTTAAAGGGAACAAATTATAAAAAGGTTAAAACAGCGACTTCTGCAACACTGAAAGAACAAAATTCAGGTCCCACGGCACCACCAGCGGACAAAAGGTGGTTGGACGCAATGGAACCCCAGAAGAAAAGCGCGAATCTCCGGCAACACAACTAGTCGTCCTTGGAGAAAGACTGACAAGGTCTAGACTTGAACCTTAATAGAAGTCAAACACACAGGATGGCCATTGTCCAGGCCATCCTGGAGGAAAGAGAAGAACCGAGCCACACGGAACGAAGAGGATGCACCCCCCCAATCTTGGCCTTCTTCAGGACCCAAAGTAATCGGAATAAAGATATATCAGCCAGTACTTCCAAGGAATAGTCCTGGCATCCACTAGGGATGCCTGTAGATCCATGGTCCAGGCAAAATATCAGAGACGCCATTATGTAAACCTCCAGTTGACCCAACCTGTCCACAATCTGGGCTAACACCTTCGGTTAGAGGGACCACTCCCCTGGATGAATGGCATGGTGACTTAAGTAGTCTACTTCCCAATTGCCCACCCCTGGGATAAAAGCCACCATTAAGGCCGGGACATAACGTTCCATCCAGCACATGATCCTGGTAGCCTCCTTCATGGCAACTTTTGGTCAACCCCCTGATACACAACCAACGTGACATTGTCTGACTGGACTCTTATGGGTATGTTACTCAGAAAGAATTGTGCCTTTACTAAAACGTTGAAAATTGCCCAAAGCTTGAAAACGTTGATTGGCAGCATTGCCCACTCCAGGGACATGAAAATAGAGGTTCAGTGTCACTGGACTTCAGCAGTGTAGGCTGGTGCATATGGTTACTATGGTCCAGACCAAAAAAAAAACAAAAAAAGGATTCTTTGCCTTCAGCCTCAACAAGAGAGACTGACGGGTCAGTGGCGACAAACGGAAGATCTGTGTCACCAATTTAGGATTGGACATAGACCACCTTGCTAGTATCTTGTCGAAGTAAAGAACCAGAGGCTAAGTAAATGGATTTCAAAATACCTTCACACTTCCTATCCATCTGTCTTAAAAGGCAGCAGCACTAGGGATAGGAATAGTAGTGGACCTTGCCAGGTGTGCAACAGGAGCATCCACACTGTGTGTATCTCCCATGACACGTCTGAGAAGGGATACGAGAATCAGAATATCGGAGCTTCCCTCACATCACGGATTACTGTGGGGGAAGGAGGAAAGAAATTGTCAGTTTCAACTGGGAAACCTCTGGAATAATCAGTTCCACCTCAGAGATATTCAGAGTTTGTCAGACTACTAAAATATGGTCTTCCACACCATGTCCACTGGAGGAACAGTCCTGCCAGGCTGCCCTCATAGGCAAAGTTTTCAGAAACGTCCGCAACACTTAGGTGGGCAATTTGGATGTGATCTGGCCACTCAAACTAGTTTACTCTTCTAGTTATTGAGGCTTAAACAAGATGTCTGATGATGCACAGTGGAGAGAACAAGGGGCACAGGTAAGCTGCAATGACTAACCACTCCACATCCAATGCAACTAATTGTCTATGAGACCAGAAACTAGAAAGAGAACAAAAGAGCAGGGAAATCATGAGGGATCATATAGGGGAGATGCCAGCAATTTTTGGTGTCCTGTGCCCAGTCTCCAACAGGTGAAACATAACCCATAACCAGTGTGACTAAAATTTTCCATTCTTCAACTGTAGGTGCAGACTTAAAAACAAATAGATGGGAAGCACAATTATAAAAGTCCTATTGTTTTATGCTTACGTTAAATCCTCTACTTTGAATATATTACAGGACACTGGTACCATGGGTATATAAAGCCTCCATTATGACTTTGCATACCTGTAAGCTCCCTCCCTAATATATATCCCCATGCTGCAGTGAACTCAGTTATTTTTCTAAACAAGTCCCACAGGACAGACTCAGAGAAAGAAGCACCAGAATATCAATAGATTCCAGAAGCTCAAATTTTGGTCCCAAGGAACTACCTGCAGAACATTGCGCAGTTGAACATTAATAAACCCCCTGATTTCACTCTGTGGTGATTTTTAGAGTAGACCTGTTTCCAGGCATTGATCAAGGCCTGAATGACATTCACAGAGAGTGCCTTACCTCGAAGAGTCATGCCACACTGTTAAAGCCTGTCGTGCCAAGTTTCAGTGGTAAAATAGGACCCAACTTCGTGGCAGACTCCAGAGTAGGTCTGCCAACATGTTTAAAAATGACAGCGTACCATGATCTTCTAAGCCGGTCTGGGATGACTACCTCCATGCCTCCTTTTGATCTCAAAAGAGCTGCCATGTCTCCATATCTGGTGAATACCATTGGTGCTGTGTCTAAATCAAAGGCAAAGCTCTGAACTGATAATAGGATTTTTCCAAACCACAAACGTTCAGAAGCTCGAACGTCACTTATAGATTATGATGTGTAGATTTAAGTCTTCTGTTCATGGAGGGGAGAAATTCATCTTGCTTTCTTGAGGACTTTCCATTGATGACTAAACAAATACTCCATTCTGAATACTCTACTTGTAGATGCGCATTCAGGGATTTCAGATACAGGATGAACAAAAAATATAGTAATGTCAAGATTTCGTACAAGCAATAGTTATGTCTAAAAACCGCTCTTCGACACATGGGAGCGGATGGACTATTCCCTTGGATAGGGCATGGAACAGAACTGCTAGAGTGGAAGCACTAAGAGGTCCAAGACATCAACTCTCTCTCGAATACCTCTGACACACAAAACCGAAGATCTGATCCATTGGTCACTCCCCCTCCAATGGTCAAGCTTCCAGCGTCCTCTTGGACGCCATACCTGCCTCCCAGGATCTAAGCCAAAGAGTGCGTTTGGCTATAACTATTGAGGCCAAGATTCTGGACAGATTGACCAGCATCAAGGACTGCATTTCCTAAATACTGTGACACTTCCTTTACATGATCCACTAAGAAAAAATTCAGATCTGAGTACCAGATAGAAAGCCCTCACTGATGTGTTCAGCTCATCTTTCTATCACTTTATTTACCCAAGTGGGTGCTAGAGCGGGACTAGGTAATGCATTGGCTGCAGTAAAGACCAACTTTAAAATCCCTTCACATTTTCGTTTTGTGCCGATCTTCAAAGACGCAGCGTTCATAATAGGAATAATAGTGGATTTAGCCAGACGGGCAATAGATGCGGTGGCAAACTCCCATTTACCCATTATCTTTTCGGAGAAGGTGAAGCAAAACCTCTGCAGTACTTGAAACTGGTTGTGCCAGCCTTCACCCAAGAGTTCTGCTAACTGTGGGGAGGATGGAAAAAAAGAGACTGTGTGCCCCTTTCTCCTTTTGAACTAGGAAACATCTGGAGGAAGCTGAGGTTCTGGATACTGAATACGGAGGACATGTCGAGCAGTTAACATCAGATCAACACCCTGTCCGATAGTCAAGTTCCCTGTAATTTGACCTTCCGGATAAGAACGTTACGATCCAGGATTTCCTAGGAAGTAGACGTGGGTGGATTTCAGACGCTTGCGAGGCTTGCTAGATGACCAGATCATTAACCTCATCAGAGAGGGAGACACTAGATCAAAACCTTTTACAGACATTTCAAGGTTTCAAACCCAAGGAGGCTCCTGGACTACTATAGGGTCTTGGGCTTATTAAGGCAAAAAATCCTTACAAGGGGGATCTACAGCTGAAGTCCTTAGGGAAACACTAGGAGGGATGTGTTCTCATAACTCCACAGGACACGCTGCATGCCTTGTCAGTTTGGCGATGAATTGAGTTAGGTCATTTTTCAAGGCTGGCTCCACCATCTCAGTAGCATCATCCCCAGAGTATGGTCCTTAGCAGAAACAGCAAATGCTCATTGCAAGGGGTCACTGTAGTAGTGGTGTATTTCTTTGTGAATTGCAGTGTACAAAATAAAATATAGAAATTATGGAAATTGTTCCTTGCTACAAAAGAAAACAAAAAACCCTGCCTTAATCCATGGACACAAATTGACACACAGGTCCTCGGGTTTGTAGAGGGGGGGCTACAGTACAGACAAGTTTGTAGTTAGAATTAGTGCTTACTCCCAAGATACAGCACACTATACCCCAAGATGAAGAAATTTACCCCAAAAACGTTACTTTATTATATATACCCTAGATGCATCTAATTTCTAGATTTAACGGCTCAGTTTCTGCATGTCCAGGTCTCACCTGTGCATGATTGAAAAAAAATACTAAATCATGAACTGTTGGTAGCTCTTGTGCACTGAGTTTGGGCACCTCTGCCTTAGGCAAGGTATAAGCAAGCAGCAAACACACACCCCACCCTCCCCACCGAGATACAAAACCAAAAGGCAAGAATGTTGGGTTTTTTTTGACAGCATACACAGAAACCAGAGACTTCTAATGATACATTTAACTACTTACCTATTTATGTGGAAGGAACCTGAACCCAGAGCAGCTGCATCAGACAGGAGATCCTCCTTCTCAGTCTCTGGACAAGCACTAACAGACGCCGAGTCGTCGTGAGTTAAGTCGTCAGCTGGAAAAGACAAGTCCTAGATGCACTAAGCAATGTTTACACAACACGTGACATTTAAAATAATACTTTAACTTTTGCAAATGAATTCCCACCATTGTACATCCACCCTGGGACTCCTTTGCCCTGTAAAGAAAAAGCAAAACAAAACAATGCGCAAACCTGACAACAAGGACCACTTCACATCACGGTGAGACTTGAATGAAGCAATGGGCCTGATAATAAGCTTTGTAGTGGTTAACATTGAGAAAAAGATCCTCCTATGGACTAATCTCACCCAGCATAAAGGAAAATGGGCTCAGGGGAGGCATACAACTACATCAGTTTTTGGGAATTGACTTTAAAGCATATAAAAGTGTTTGGTCAAACACAAAAAAAAACCCACAAAAGTCAATATCAATTTTTCTTTAACTGAAGCGATACACTGGATTAGTCATTCCAGAGCTTCCTAAGGACATACGCTGCCACCGTAATACAAGCAGTAACCTTTCCAGGCTACACCAATATATTTTGCATGTCCAAAAGCCCACTGACAAAAACACTTCACATTTCAAAAAGGACATTCAATACGTCAGAAAATAAATAATTTAGTGTATTATAGTATAAGTACTAGTGTATAGTATAGAATAGCGATAACTTTGTTTTATTTATCAATATAAACATGGGGGCCCATGGCCAACTCAGTCTGCTTCTATGCCACAATATACTTCATTAACACATCTGACATCTCCTTTAACATACATGTTTTATACTAAAACAAGAGGCTTGATAGCCTAAAAACAGCAAAGTAAATTATGACAATCCAACAGCTAATTTATCTACTTAAACTGCTTCAACAATGAGACTGTAAACATGATTTGCTATATTTGGTTAGAGAAAATGAAAAATACAAAACAAAAACAAATCACACACACACACACTGCTGGCACAATTTGAACTCCAATCCATGCCATCAACAGGACGGTTGGGGACAATGGAAAATGCCACAAGAACACAAGTGTTTAATACATTCATACAGGTCTTCATTTATTTGGGCTCAGAGTCTGCTTCCCAATTGCCTAACCAGGTGATCAACACAGTGATGGTGGTCTGAATGTTTCTTTCAGCCCATCGTATGATGCAAGCCATTTCCTACTACCAGCAATTCTAGAATCTCCATGGTGTACTAGACATAACCAGTACAATTTATCTAGAAGACACAAATGGATTTTTTTATCAATTCACAAGGCCTCACACACTAGCTTCCCCACCCCCCTCCCAATTAAGAACACTAGTACAAACCTAGCGTGGGTGAGAGCACTGTAGACTTCCAAAAGCATTTATATGCACATAAATGAGCATGGTAATAGAAACCATACCTTATAATGTCAAGATTTCACAAGAATCCATTTTACCTTGTGACACAAAGTTTCCAGAGCACAGTTCCAGCAACTCATCCATGGCTACTTTCTTGGCCTCATTTTCTTCAGGCTGGCTGGAGCCTGAAAGTGAGCCTTTGAATTGTCCTGAGCAGAGATCCAGCAACTCTCCCATGTTGGCATCCATAGCATTCTCATCCATGGAATCTAGGACCAGTCTTTGCTTGGCAGAGCTGTACTTGCTCCTGTTATGACCTACATTTAGGAAGCTTTGGAGACATGGAGACAAAACATAGCCATTAATTGCTGTAATACATCAATGATTGCAAATGGTCAGTCATAGGGGACAAGATCACAACCAGGGAATTATAGACCTGTAAGCATGACAAATATTGGGGAAACTATTGGAAGGTATTTTAAGGAATGGTATTCAGGATTACTTGGTGTGCAATAAAATTATTAGTGGGAATCAACATGGATTTGTGAGGGATAAGTCATGTCAAACTAATTTAATTGGTTTCTACGAGGAAGTTAGTGGAAACTTAGACCAGGGCAGCACAGTAGATGTGGTCTACTTAGATTTTGCAAAGGCCTTTGATATAGTGCCACAAGAAGTTGGTTTACAAAATAAGGGAACTGGGTCTAGGAATCAACATTTGTACTTGGATCGAAAACTGGTTAGAGAATAGGGAACAGAGAGTTGTGATAAATGGAACATTTTCTAATTGGTCAAAGGTCTTAAGTGGAGTACCTCAAGGTTCCGTGCTGGGACCACTCCTTTTTAATATATTAATGACCTTGGTGATGGTTGAGAGAGTAAAGTTTCTATTTTTGCATATGACACTAAACTTTGTAAGGTAATAAAATCAGAGCAAGATGTAGCTTCAGAGGGACTTAAATAAACTGGAGGATTGGGCGGCCAAATGGAATATGAGGTTTAACATAGATAAATGTAAGGTTATGCATTTAGGAATCAAAAACAAAAACACAATCTATAAATTAAATGGAATTAATTTAGGAGAATCTTTAATGGAAAAGGATTTGGGAGTTCTCATAGACAGTAGACTTGGCAATAGTGCTCAATGTCAAGCAGCAGCTGCAAGGGCAAACAAAGTATTGGCATGCATAAAAAAGGGCATAGATGCAAGGGAAGACCATGTAATTTTGCCATTGTATAAATCGTTGGTAAGACCTTATCTTGAATATGCAGTACACTTCTGGGCACCACTCTATAAAATATAATTTGGAACTAGAAAGGGTTCAGAGAATGGCGACAAAATTGATAAAGGGTATGGAGTCATTAAGTTTGAGGAAAGGTTAGCCAGTTTAGGCATGTTTACTTTAGAAAAGAGGCGTCTAAGGGGAGAAATGATTACTATGTACAAATCCATTAAGGGTCAATACAGAGAACTTTCATGAGAACTTTTTATCCCAAGGACTATACACAGGACACGCGGTCACCCCCTAAGGTTAGAGGAGAGGAAATTTCACAACCAGCAAAGGAAGCGGTTCTTTGCAGTAATGGCAGTCAAGATATGGAATTCATTGCCAGGGAAGATTGTGATGGCAGATTCGATATGTTTAAGAAAGGGTTAAACAAATTTTTAGCGGAAAAGTGTATCCAGGGATACGACCGTTAATTAAAATGAAGGATAGTAGTGGATGTAGGGTAAAATTAGGACTGCAATATTGAGCCTGGGAGGGGGTTTCACAATTGAAACAGATTGGCGGTTGCTTACTCTGGATCAATTTCAAATATAAGTGCAGGATCGCAGGAGATCCAAGATAGGTTGAACTTGATTGACTGGTGTCTTTTTTTAAACTCATCAACTATGTTACTATGTATCAAACATATGCCAGTCTTACCCATCAGCATCCAGCAGCTGGCTCTGCGTGTCATCTTCCAAAGAAAACTGGAACTGAGAGTCCACACCGGCACAGAGGTAGGAAGCTTTAGGCTCAGGTGAGGCATTGTACAGATCCTGCGAATCTTCCACAGGAAGAGATGGTTCGGACATCTTGCCAGAACTCTGAGAACAGTTGATGCACAAATTAGTTTTATGCATATAAAAGCAAAAATGTGCAACACAATTAAGGCAGTGTGTACAGGCTTATGGGGTTTAATAAATATTGTATACAGGACAAGAATAGAATTTTTGGTACTTATGTAAAATCCTTTTGTCCTAATTGATGGACACTGGAATAGATGTGGTGTGATCAACTCTGGCACTTTAAAATAGAGGATTTATGTACTTACGTTAAATCAGTTTCTCTGATTCCGTCTGGGGGAAACTGCTTACCATGGGTTGTGGAGGGGAGCTTGGGGGAGTTGGCACCTAACTAGTTAACTTTTAGTACTGCCGACAGACCCCTCCCCTCTACAATCCCCCTGCCTCTTCCTCTTCCTGTCAGTTAATTAAAAAGCCCCAAGGAGAAAAGGCCAATCAACCAAAAGCACACAGAAAAAAAGCAGAAGGGAGGGATCGCAGTGTCCCCCAGACGGAATCCGAGAAACGGATTTAACGTAAGTACATAAATCCTCTTGTCTTTCATCCAGTCTGGGGGACACTGCTTACCATGGGGAGGTTCTAAAGCAGCCCCCTAAGGGTGGGACTACTCTGAAAGCCCCGCTCGTAAAGCATTACGAGCGAAATTTGCATCCGCAGATGCAAATACATTAAACTGGTAAAATTTCGTAAAGGTGTGGACAGAGGACCAGGTGGCTGCCCAGCAAAGCTGGTCTGCAGAAGCCCCATTTCTCGCTGCCCACGACGCCCCTACCGATCTGGTGGAATGGGCTGTAAGTCTCTCCGGCACAGGACGGTTAGCCTTTATGTAAGCTTGCTTAATGTTAGCCGTAATCCATCTTGCAATGGACTGTTTTGAGGCTGGCCAGCCTCTCTTATTGCCATCATACAGAACAAACAAGGAATCAGTACACCTCACTTGAGAAGTTCTGTTAAGATAAATGCGGAGAGCCCTAACCACGTCTAACTTTTCCATAGACTCTGAATCCGAAATGTAAGAGGGAGAAAAGACCGGAACTACAATTTCCTGGTTCAGGTGGAAAACTGAAACTACCTTAGGAACAAAGGAAGGGAGGGTTCTTAACACCGCTCTGTCTTCGTGGAGAACTAGGTATGGTTCCCTGCAAGACAGAGCACCTAATTCTGAAACCCTACTCGCAGATGCAATAGCCAGAAGAAAGAGGACCTTCCAGGTCAACCACTTCAAATCAGTCACAAGTAATGTCTCAAAGGGAGGCCCTTTAAGCATGTCCAGCACCAGGTTAAGATCCCACGGTGCTGTAGGCGCTACATAGGGAGGCTGAATATGTAAGACTCCCTGAAGGAAAGTCCTAATGTCTGGCAAATCCGCTAATTTCAGATGAAAAAAGACTGAAAGTACCGAAACCTGAACTTTTAGGGAACCTAAGCAAAGCCCAGCTTCCAGCCCATCTTGAAGAAAAGCCAATAAACGAGGGAGACAAAATGAAGACGTGTGACATGACCTATTTTCACACTATCTGATATACGCTTTCCAAATTCGGTGATAGATACGAGCAGAGACTGGCTTTCTGGCTCGCATCATAGTGTTCACCACACTGGAGGAAAAACTTCTAGCCCTCCAGAGGCTGGCTTCAGCAGCCATGCCGTTAAACTGAGCCAAGGTAAATTCTGGTAACGGAAGGGACTTTGCAGAAGGTCATCTCGAGACGGAAGACGAACCCCCGGTCCTTCTGCCATTGAGAGTATATCCGCGTACCAGACTCGGCGCAGCCATGAGGGAGCAATTAGAATTACTGGCAGACCTCCCTGTTTTACTCCTTTGAGCACCCGAGGAAGCATGGGAAACGGAGGGGAGGTATCCCAACCTGAAGTCCCATGACATCGACATTACGTCCACTGCCACCGCTAAGGGGTTCCTTGCGCAAAACCTGTAAACCTTTCTGTTGTGTCTGGAGGCCATGAGATCTATATCCGGAAGACCCCACTTCTGAGCCAGAGACTGGAACACTTCCGGATGGAGTGACCACTCCCCTGGCATCATCCGATGTAGACTTAAGTAGTCGGCCTCCCAATTTTTTATTCCTGGAATGAATACTGCCGATATTACAGGAACATATTGTTCTGCCCAAATCAAGATTCGAGCTGCAATTTTCATTGCAGCTGCACTCCTGGTTCCTCCCCGTCTGTTGACATATGCCACGGCGCTGGCATTGTCGGACTGAACCCTGACAGGATGGCCCTGGAGGAGGGCCTGGCTTCCCCTGAGGGCCAAAAGAATAGCCTTCAATTCTAGCACGTTTATCGATAGGGTCGATTCCTGAACCGACCAAAGGCCCTGGAGCCGGAGGTGTAGGATTACCGCCCCCCCCCAACCCTTCAGGCTGGCGTTTGTCGTGACTATGATCCATGACCATGGAGAGAAGGACCTGCCCACCGACATGTGATCCTGAATCAGCCACCACTGGAGTGATTCTCTCGTCCTCGGGGATAGAGAGATCCTCTGGAGATCTGAGCGTAGTTGGGATCCTGACCATTTCTTCAACAGATCCCACTGAAAACATCGAGAATGAGCTCGACCAAAGGGAATGGTCTCGAAGGAGGCCACCATCTTTCCCAGCAGCCGCATGCACAAGTGGATTGAGGGGCTGGGAGAAGACAAGACCTGGGCTGTTATGCTTTGGATTGAACCAATCTTCTCGACAGGCAGGAACACTTTTTGCTGGCTGGTGTCCATGATGAGGCCTAGGAAAACCATACGTTGACACGGGACCATCTGGGATTTCTTTAAATTGATCAGCCATCCGTGGTCCTCAAGAACCGCCAAAGTGAGGGACAAGTGATGACGTAAGCAATTCTCTGAGGAGGACTTGATGAGCAGGTCGTCCGGATAAGGTACGACCTGAACTCCCAGAAGGTGAAGGCGCGCTGCCATCACCTTCGTGAAAACCCTCGGCGCTGTTGAGAGGCCGAAGGGGAGGGCCCGAAACTGATAGTGGGAGGATCCCACTGTGAATCTGAGGAGGGACTGATGGTCCCACCAAATAGGAACGTGGAGGTATGCGTCTTTTATGTCTATGGACGCCATAAACTGATCTTTCTCCAAGCCGTTTATCACCGACCTCAGGGATTCCATCCGAAATCTGTCCACCTTTAAGTGTACATTGAGGCCCTTTAGGTTTAAGATGGGTCGGAAGGAGCCGTCCGGCTTCTTGACAAGGAACAGGTTTGAATAAAACCCCTCTCCCTTTTGGTAGTCTGGGACCCTGCAGATAACTCTTTGCGAAAGAAGAGAGGCGACACAATCCTGTATTGCTTGTCTTCTTGTTGGATCTCGGGGTAGTGGGGTTACAAAGAACCGCTGTGGTACGGGGCCCAGCAGGTCTATCCTGTATCCCCTTGATATAATGCCCCGAATCCAAGAGTCTTGGGAGGACGCTGCCCACTGTTCCTGAAACAAGGACAGAAGACACCCCCCCACTGGCGCCCCCTCCAGGAGAAGAGTGGTCGTCAGGACGCAGGTTTCTCCTGGTTCTTGGAAGGCCTGGCGCCTAGCCGTAAAACGAGGATCTCCCCCTAGAAGAGGAGCCTCGAGCATTAGGCTGTCTACTTCTAAAGTACTGTCCTCTAGACAAGGAGGTCCCCCGAAAGGGCTGACGAAAGGAGCTGACCCGAGGGTTCCGGCCCCTACTAAAGAATACCGGCAAGGAAGTGCTTTTGCCCCCCGTTGCCTGAGAGATCAAGTTATCTAATTCCGGACCGAACAAACCTGCTGCTGAAAAAGGAATGGTTTCAACAGACTTTTTTGATTCCGCATCTCCTTCCCAGGATTTCAGCCAAAAGCGTCCTTCTAGCTGAAATAGATGTCGCCTGAATACAAGAGCAGACGGCCGCTGTGTTCTGGGCCGCCTCATAAAGGTACCCTGATGCCTCCTTCAAATGTAAAGCCAGGGGGAGCAAATCGGAGTCCTGCAAGGCCTCTGCCAGCTGGTCTGCCCATGCTTCCATGGCTCTAGCAACCCAAGCTGAAGCAAATGTGGGTCTAAAAGAAGAACCCGCAGCCGCAAATATAGATTTCAGCTGGGATTCAACTTTGCGGTCATTGACATCCTGAAGGGACGCTGAACCAGGAGCTGGAAGTAAGGTGTGTTTTGCCAATCGTGCTATAGGAATATCCACCTTGGGAATACTCTCCCAGCGAACCACATCTTTCTCCTGCAAAGGATACAGGGAAGAGAACCTTCTGGGAACAGAGAACCGTTTTTCAGGTTGTTTCCATGCTCCTTCTGCAATATCCCTAAGTTGTACAGAAGGGGGAAAACAGCTAGCCTTCTTTTTGGCCTTCTTAAAGAGACTTCTGTCTCTAGGGGTAGGATCCTCCGGTTCTGGGAGGTCCAACGCCTGTCTAACCGCTAAAACCAAATCATTAATAAATTGGCATTTAGGATTTTCTTCCTGTTCCAAGGGTTGAACCTGGTCAGGATCGGAATAAATTTTCCCCTCATCCTCAGAACACTCCTCAGAGTCTGAAAGGACCATAAGGGGATTAACAGATCTAGGCCTCTTTCTTTTAGTAGGCGGGATGTTTGGGGAATCAAGCAACTGGTTAAGCTTCTCCAAACCCCTTATAAATGCTGTAGACCACGCCGGTTCTGTGAAGACAGGGGCTGGGTCAGACTGTAATGAGGAAGGTCCTGGTATAGACGTTCCAATAGACCCTGAGGAAGCCGGGAGGCCTAAATGTGTGCTAGGATTATTAGCCACGGAAGTTACCACAGTAGATAGCAACTGATTAGATTGAAAAACCATCTGTGCTAGGGAGGAAACCGACTGTGTCAGGGAGACCGGCTCCTCCGTCAGTGGGACTGAAATCTGCTGGGTTTGCGCAGGGGGGACCCCTGCTTCGCATACAGAGCAGAACGCCAAAGTGTCCTTCTGCCCACAAGGTAATTTTACATGACATTTTGAACATGTGAGATACTTTGCTATAGGGCCCTTTCCCTTATCTGTCATCTTTATAAAGGAAGGCACACCAAACACACAGACTTAATTGTTACATTTAGCTGAGTAGAGAGAGAGTGAAAGAGAGAGAGTGTAATGTATGGAGAGAACAGAGTGAACAACAAGTAACCAACTAATCTTGTCATAAAAGTTGTACTTGAAAATTTTTTAAACAATATAAATATTTAGGCAAGTAGGGAGACTATAATGTAAACCCTTACTAGCCCAGTTTGTGCACAGCAAAACAGATGTGTTTAAATAAATCAGATACTTAGCCCATAGGCCACAAAGGGGAGAAGTCCAACAGCAGTGTCCTGTGCCTGCTCCCTCAGCTCTATTCACTCTTCCCGAGCTTCTCTTGGCGCCAGAAGGCTGGGATAGACCATTTCTCTCTGGAAGGAGGGGGGAACTCTATGCTTTAGCTCCCCCCCCCTTCAGTAATGCTATCTCTGCAGCAGAACATGATTTCTAAAAAAAAATTCTTCTTGTAATGGTGGCAGAGTAGTGGAGACCTCTAAGAGTGAGGTCTCTGCAGCGAAAGATACCCTGATGCCCCCCTCCTATGTATGAGGGGGGATCTTGGTATAGCCCCCTTCCTCCTCTCTCCGTAGCGCCGACTGAGCAAATCAAAGATGGCCGCCGGCATCTTAAGTATCCGATAACCGGCGCTCTATGCCTGTAATGGCAGCGCCGGTTATCGGGGAGGCTGGAGGAGTGACAGCGGTCCGTGAGACCGCTTGTCACTCCTAAATCAGGCACCCATCTTCTTCCTTTTCTCCTGTCCCTGTCAGTGAGAGCCGCTTGCTCTCATCTGACAGGGGAATGCCTGCGCTGCACAGCTGTGAGTGTGTTCTCTATAGTAGAACACACTCCAGCGCTGCCACCTGTAAAAAAAACAAAACTGAAATAAAAGAAATATTTTTTTTTAAAATTACTCCAAGTACTAAAAAACACTGCCCAACTCCTGGGCACCTAAAAAAAAACTGAACAAGAGGGGGCAGGCGGATTGTAGAGGGGAGGGGTCTGTCGGCAGTACTAAAAGTTAACTAGTTAGGTGCCAACTCCCAAGCTCCCCTCCACAACCCATGGTAAGCAGTGTCCCCCAGACTGGATGAAAGAGAAACAATGGTTTGTTAATTACATGACATTAGATGCCAGAGGGATAAAAGGCTGTATTTCACAAGACAAGTGATCATTCTAAGCTTGTTTAGAACAGTTATCGGCGCTTAAAGACAATCTATCAAAATAATTAATCTCACCTTAGATGCAGAGCTGAGAAAGTTGGCTTTGAAGTGAACTGGAGAAGGGGAACGAAAACCACTCACACCAGGGAGCAGGCCACGTCCAGTCCTACTAAACGGCTGGTAAGAAGGAATCATAGAACCAATAAGCTCAAAGCTGCTGTTGTGGCTGTGGTCCTTTGTCAGGGGTAAAAGAAAATCATCTTCCTCTGCTGTAGGGAAAAAGGGGATATGTATTGAACATAAATATTTCATGTTTCCAACGCATGTGAAGGTTTAACTGTATTAATAAAAAAGCAAAAATGTTAAAGATAACTGAAACAACCCAATTTTGAATAGTTTATTAAAATACAAAAAGTACAGTCCACTGGGTTTACCTAGCTTGTCACTCTCTTTGCATCCTTCTTCATGCTCCATCTTATCAGGAATGGAGTCACTGTATGACACAGAATAGTTCTAGATTAACATTTGGCTTCTAAAAATAAATACGGGTATAACCAAGCTCACCAGAAACAGGAAATGTAAATGTCAATGTTTAAAATAAATAAATCAGACTTGGTAGTACATCAGAAAGCACATGGCTGCTTAACTGTAAAGATGACATTATCTGCACCAATATGTAATAGAATATAGTGCATCAATTCCTTAAAAAAATTTGCATTATTTTACATCTGCAGGCTTCAAACATATTAGTCCTGGAACACATTGCAAACATCACTGGGTACACAATGGTATCCTTACAATTACTGGTTAATCCCACAAACTGTTAGCCTTCACTCCCACATTCCTCTTCTGGAAACCAACCCTTCCAAGAACCATGCTGCGCGACCTTGTAGGTCCACAAGGTAAAGTGCATTGTGAAAAAAGTTGTAATACACTTTGAAGTCCTGCTCATCATTGAACACCTTCACTACTGAGGCTTTACCACCATGCACTGAGCTTATTTTGGCACTTTTTGGGCTGTCACACATCAATAACAGTAAATTGTTTGTGCAGTACTTACAGTTTATTCCTTTCTGACTTCAGAAAAAAAAAAATAATAATTTGCTAGTACACACTGTCCCAGCACAGAAAATGAACCTAAAATTTAAGTGTTTTTTTTTTTTATTTTAAATGAAAATTTAATTCTTGCTTTAGCATCAATCCACCATTCCAAATTATTTTTTTTTACACCATCTTGAATCAAATGCATAAATGTGCAAGGATAATATGGATAGACCATATTTAGAAACAGACAACTCAATGCATCAAATGAGGGTAAGTCTTGTGTTTACTGAAGCCAGGATTGAGCGAGATCCTCCCAATCCCTGGACTTCTCAATGATATCTGCAGTGCAAGGGTAGTTCTCTGGTGGTTACACTTGATCAGAGAACAAATCTGCAGAAGTCACCTCTTACAGATAAGCAAAAGTTAAAAGTTTGTGGGTGCCGGGATCCGGGAGACAGGGTGCATTTAGTGCTTTTTAGAATGGTTTGTAGTGGATTTTAATTTCTGCAGTGCTAAGAACAAGTGGGATTCTTCAGTCGCACTTTTAAACGTATATAGTGTGGACAAGACCTTCTCGTTCTAGAACTTATGACTTTTCCTGATAAAAATGAAAGTCAAATAAGCGAGAGGGGAAACTGGGTATCAGTACAAATCACACTTATTGCTAAACTGGAAGAAATGCACCTGGAATATGCAGGTCTGCATCTTTGCAGCTTTGTTAATGACTTCTACTATGCTATGCTTGCAATGAGCAATAAGACTACCAATTTATTAAGTTAGTATGCATTATATATGCACTACACGCAAAGGAGTTAAGCCTGTGAGCCTCATCACAAGTCCTAAATCCTAACTTACCCCATCTTTGTAGAATTGTCTTTGAACAGCATCAAGGTGGACTCACTAGCGACAGGTCTTGGCACAGAGACAATTACTTCAGTTATACCACTCTCCTCCAATTCCTCGTCTTTGGGTTCATCTTCCTTATTCCCATCTTCACCAAGGTGATATACCAAAGTCTAATGAGTACACAGAAAAATACACACTTATTTGTTCTCAACCAATTCAGGAGATAAAAAAAAAAAAAAAAAAAGAAGCTATTTCAGCATCTTACGGTAATGTGAAACTATATAAAACTGCTAAATTGTTAACTGCCCGGAGATTATCTACATCTACCCTAGCACCCACCATAGCAAAGAGTGACTTGAAGACATACATTTTTATTTGCAGAACAAGACGTTAAAATTAAGACAAACATTTAAAGTAGCATTTATGAAACAGTGTTAGCGGTATATATTTCGTCAGACGTTTAGCATTACCTCTGCATTATCCTCATCTTCAGAGTCATCTGTCATATCTTCCTCCTCCTCGTCTTCATAGCCATCCTCGTTGTCCAGATTAAACAAGGCCTGACGCTTCTGACGCTCTTCAATGCGCCGTAGCTTCATTGCTTCTTGCAGTTTTGCTTTCAGTACCTGAAGCTTTTCGCCTAGGAGATAGACACAGCAAGCATTATAAAGTCAAGTGCAAAATTAGAACATGTAATCATGAATGTGTGACCAATCATTCAAATTACCTGGCTTGCCATGAACTCTCTCGTCATGGTTTTCTACATCTACAGTGACCGGTACAACATCTGCTTTTAGCTCCTGTTTACCATCAGCAGTCGTCTCTTTGCGAACAATATTAAGGTTGACTTTTCTCTCAGTCACAGCCTTCACTTTGTGCAAACTGTGTTTCAGGAACCGCTCCTTCAGAGCTTCAAGATCTGAGTCAAAACAGGAATAACAAAACATTAAAAGAGAAAACAAATGAAACAAAAAAAAAATAAATCTAGGAACTTGAACTGGAAAATGTGTGACTACTACAACAGAGCTAGATGTTAAAAAGGTACAAGTATTAAGGCCCTGCAATGATCCATAAATCAAATAAATGGAGTTGGGCAGGTTTAGGAAGAGATCACACTATACCTATGTTATAGATACTCAGAGACCACACGTCACAGAGTAAACAAGACATCTGTCAATGAGTGCTGGCTCCCATTGGCTTATGAGACATTCAATTCTGATTTGCTAAGAAATGGGAAAAAACTTGTAGCTCTGGAATGAGAACTAAAAACAAGGAACACAAAAATATGCACCTCGAGGGAGTTCCAAGGCCAGCCGTACATATGCCGCCTTGATAGAAAACCGGACTAGTCATACTAAGCCTCTACTTACACTTGTACATTAGTGTCCATTTGATTTCAAAAACAAAATATCAGCGCAAAACAAATACCAGAAAGGAAAAATATATAAAAAAAATTAGATATATATATATATCTCTATCTCTGATATGCGAAAATCAATCGGTATGTAAAGATGTACAATAAAATGTATTATTCCATAATCATTGACCTAGTGATGAACAAAACAAACTTAAGTATATTAGATCAGATAAACAGCAACTAGTTTCATATACAAAATCAATATGTTATGACCACTAATAGTATATTGAATTAACTCCAAAACTATTAAATCCGTTTCTCTGATTCTGTCTGGGGGACACTGCTTACCATGGATTGTGGTGGGGAGCACGGGAGTTAGCACCTAGCTAGTTAACTTGAGCACTGCTGACAGACCCCTCCCCTCTACAATCCCCCTGCCTCTTCCTCTTCCTGTCAGTTAATTAAAAAGCCCCAAGGGGAAAAGGTCAATCAACCAAGAGCATACAGAGGAAAAGCAGAAGGGAGGGATCGCAGTGTCCCCCAGACTGGGGGACACTGCTTACCATGGGGACGTTCTAAAGCAGCCCCCCTAAGGGTGGGACTGCTCTGAAAGCCCCGCTCGTAGAGCACTACGAGCGAAATTTGCATCAGCAGATGCAAATACATTAAACTGATACAATTTTGTAAAGGTGTGGACAGAGGACCAGGTGGCTGCCCTGCAAAGCTGGTCTGCAGAAGCCCCATTTCTCACTGCCCACGACGCCCCTACCGATCTGGTGAAATGGGCCGTAAGTCTCTCTGGCACAGGACGGTTAGCCTTTATGTAATCTTGCCTAATGGTTGCCGTAATCCATCTTGCAATGGACTTTTTTGAGGCTGGCCAGCCTCTCTTATTTGAATCATAAAGAACAAACAGAGAATCTGTATGT
Source organism: Mixophyes fleayi (assembly GCF_038048845.1). Taxonomy (NCBI): domain Eukaryota; kingdom Metazoa; phylum Chordata; class Amphibia; order Anura; family Limnodynastidae; genus Mixophyes; species Mixophyes fleayi. Next base: position 217,832,851 of record NC_134403.1, on the reverse strand, counting down.
CTAATCTGAGAAGTTCTTTTGACATAAATGCGGAGAGCCCTAGCCACATCTAACTTTTCCATAGACTGTTGATCCGAATGGAAAGTGGATGAAAAGACCGGAACTACAATTTCCTGGTTCAGATGGAAAGCCGAAACTACTTTTGGAACAAAGGAAGGGAGGGATCTTAACACTGCTCTGTCCTCGTGGAAAACCAGATATGGTTCCCGGCAAGACAGAGCTCCTAATTCTGAAACCCTACGTGCAGATGCAATAGCTAAAAGAAAGACGACCTTCCAGGTAAGACACCTAAAATCTGCCGTAGGTAATGGCTCAAAAGGAGGCCCTTTAAGCATATCCAGTACCAGGTTAAGATCCCATGGTGCTGTCGGCGGAACGTAAGGAGGCTGAATATGTAAGACTCCCTGAAGAAAAGTCCTGATGTTTGGCAAGTCCGCTAACTTCAGGTGAAAGAAAACTGAAACCGCTGAAACCTGAACTCTTAATGAACCTAAACGGAGCCCTGCTTCCAGCCCATCCTGAAAAAAAGCCAATAAACGAGGGAGCTGAAAGGAAGATGTGTGACAGGACTTATTTTCGCACCATCTAATATAGGCTCGCCAAATACGATGATAGATGCGAGCCGAAACCGGTTTTCGAGCTTGCAGCATAGCGTTTACTATACTGGGGGAAAAACCCCTAGCTCTCCAGAGGCTGGCTTCAACAGCCATGCCGTTAAACTGAGCCGAGGTAAATTCTGGTGACGAAAGGGACCTTGGAGAAGAAGGTCGTCTCGTGACGGAAGACGATATCCCTGTCCTACCGCCATGGATATTATGTCTGCGTACCACACTCAACGCGGCCATGAGGTAGCTATTCGAATCACCGGCCAACCGCCTTGCCTCACTCGTCCGAGTACTCGAAGCATGGGAATCGGGGGAAACAGATAACCCAACCTGAATTCCCATGACATGGACATCACGTCCACCGCAACCGCTAAGGGGTCTCTTGCCCTTGCGCAAAACCTGTGAACTTTTTTGTTGTGTCTGGAGGCCATGAGATCTATATCCCGAAGACCCCACCACTGAACTAGAGACTGAAATACTTCCGGGTGGAGGGACCACTCCCCTGGCATCATCGCATTGCGACTGAGGTATTCGGCCTCCCAATTTTTTATTCCTGGAATGAACACCGCCGATATTGCTGGAACGTTCTGTTCTGCCCAAAGGAATATCTCAGCTGCCACTCGCGTAGCAGCTGCATTCCTGGTTTCTCCCTGTCTGTTGACGTAAGCCACAGCCGTGGCATTGTCGGACTGAACTCTGACTGGGTGGCCCTGAAGAAGAGTCTGGGCCCCCCGGAGGGCAAAAAGAATTTCCTTCAACGCTAATGTGTTGATTGATAAGGCTGATTCCTGAACTGACCAGAGCCCCTGGAGCCTGAGGTTCAGGACCACCGCTCCCCAACCTCTCAGGCTGGCGTCTGTTGTGACTATGATCCATGACCATGGAGCAAAGGACCTGCCCACCGCCATGTGATCCTGATTCAGCCACCACTGGAGCGATTCTCTCGCCCTCAGAGACAGCGTGATCCTCTGGAGATCGAAGTGTAGGTGGGATCCTGACCATTTTGTCAACAGATCCCACTGGAAGCATCGAGAATGAGCTCGACCGAAAAGGATGGTCTCAAAGGAGGCCACCATCTTTTCCAGCAGCCGCATGCACAAGTGAATTGAGGGGCTGGGAGAAGACAAGACCTGAGATGTTATACTCCGAATTGAACTGATCTTCTCGGCAGGCAGGAACACCTTTTGCTGCCTGGTATCCATGATGAGCCCTAGGAAAACCATGCGTTGACACGGATCCTTCTCTAAGCCGTTTATTGCCGACCTCAGAGATTCCATCCGAAATCTGTCCACCCGTAAGTGTGCATTGAGGTTCTTTAGGTTTAAGATGGGTCGAAAGGACCCGTCCGGCTTCTTGACCAGAACCAGATTTGAATAAAACCCCTGTCCCTTCTCGTCGTCTGGGACCCTGCAGATGACTCTTTGAAAAAGAAGGGAGGCGACACAGGCCTATATTGCCTGTCTTCTTGATGGATCTGGGGGTAGCGGGGTTAAGAAGAAACGATGTGGGACCGGACCCAGCAGGTCTATCATGTACCCCTTTGATATAATGCCCCGAATCCAAGGGTCTTGGGAGGACGCTGCCAACTGTTCCTGAAACAAAGACAGACATCCCCCCACTGGCGCCACCTCCGGCAGAAAAGAGTGGTCGTCAGGACGCAGGCTTCTCCTGGGTCTTGGAGTCCTGGCACCTAGCTGCAAACGAAGATCTACCCCAGACAGAGGAGCCTCGAGCATTTGGTTGTCTACCTCTAAATGACTGTCCCCTAGGCAATGAGATCCCCCTAAAGGGCTGACGAAAGGAGCTGACCCGAGGGGTCCGGCCCCTACTAGAGAATACCGGCAAGGAAGTGCTTTTGCCCCCTGTTGCCTGGGAGATCATAGTATCCAATTCCGGGCCGAACAAACCTGCTGCTGAAAAAGGAATGGTTTTAACTGACTTTTTTGATTCCGAATCTCCTTCCCAGGATTTCAGCCATAACGTTCTTCTTGCCGAAATAGATACAGCCTGAATAGAGGACACAGACGCTGTGTTCTGGGCCGCCTCATAAAGGTACCCCGATGCCTCTTTCAAATGTAAAGCCAGGGGAAGTAAATCAGAGTCCTGTAAGGCCTCTGCCAGTTGGTCTGCCCATGCTTTCATGGCTCTAGCAACCCAAGCTGAAGCAAATGTGGGTCTAAAGGAAGAACCCGCTGCCACAAATATAGATTTCAGCTGGGATTCCACTCTGCGATCAGTGGCATCCTGCAGAGTTGCTGAACCTGGGACTGGTAGTAAAGTGTGTCTGGCCAAACGGGCTACTGGAATATCTACCTTAGGACTACTCTCCCAGCGAGCCACGTCTTCATCCTGCAATGGATACAGGGAAGAGAATCTCCTGGGAACAGAGAACCTTCTATCAGGCTGTTTCCAGGCTCCATCTGCAATATCACTGAGTTCTACAGAAGGGGGAAAACGGATAACCTTCCTTTTGGCCTTCTTAAACAGACTTCTGTCTCTAGGAGTAGGATCCTCCAGTTCTGGGAGGTCCAACGCCTGTCTCACCGCTAAAACCAAATAATCAATAAATTGGCTTTTAGTGTTCTCTTCCTGTTCCAAAAGGTTAACCCTGGTCAGGATCAGAATTTATTTCCCCCTCCTCCTGTGAAAACCCCTCAAAGTCTGAAAGGACCATAAGGGGATAAGCGGATCTAGGCCGCTTCCTTTTAGCAGGCGGGATGTTTGGGGATTCAAGTAACTGGTTTAGTTTGTCCATAAGCTTTTATAAATGCTGCGGACCATGCCGGTTCTGTGGGAACAGGGGCCTGGTCCGTAAGCAATGAGGAAGGTCCTGGTATAGACGATCCAATAGAACCTGTGGTAGCAGGGAGGCCCAAAGGTGTACTAGCATTATTAGCCACCTAGGCTGCCACACTAGATAGCAACTGATTGGATTGTGAAACCATCTGTGCTAAAGAGGAAACCAACTGTGTCAGGGAGGCCACCCAAGCTGGTTCCTCCGTCAGTGGGGCTGGAATATGCTGGGTTTGCGCAAGGGAGACCCCTGCTTCGCAAACAGAACAGAGCGCCAACGGGTTCTTCTGCCCACATGGTAATTTTACATTACATCTTGAACATGTAAAATACTTTGCCATAGGGCCCTTTCCTTTATCTGTCATTTTTTATATAAAGGAAGGCACACCAAACACAGCCTTAAATAGTTAGATTTTAGTTGAGAGAGACCGAGAGGAACAGTGGAAAAAAAACAAGTAATCAACTAATCTGACATTAAAGTTGTACTTGTAATTTGTTAAACAACAAAATAATATATTGGCAAGTAGGAGAACTACAATATAACCCATACTAGCCCACTTTGCAGTCAGCAAATACAGTAATATGTTGTTTAAATAAATCAGATACTTGGCCCACAGGCCAAACAGGGGAGAAGTCCAACAGCAGTGTCCTGGTGCCTGCTCCCTCTGATCTGTGTCCTTTCCTGGGCTTCTCTTTGGCGCCAGAAGGCCGGGCTATTCCAATTTTTCTTGGAGAGCAGGGGAGCTCTATGTCTTAGCTCCCCCCCCCCCCCCCTCTGATAATGCTGTCTCTCTGTAGGTTTTTCTGCCACCATTAGAAAAAAAAAAAAAACGGGTGGTATACGGCAGAGTAGTGGAGACCTCAATTGAGGTCTCCACAGCGGATTTGCACCCTGATGTCCCCTATGTGTGAGGGGGGATCTTGGTATGGCCCCCTTCTGTTTTCTCCCCTCCACGGATTCCAAGATGGCCGCTGGCATTCTTTTCACTCCGATAACCGGCACTTCATGCCTGCAGTGGCAGCGCCGGTTATCGGGGAGGCCCCAAGAGTGACAGCGGTCCGGAGAAACCGCCTGTCACTCTGTATTCAGGCACCCTATTTACTCTGCCAGTGAGAGCCTCTGGCTCTCATCTGACAGAGCAGTGCCTGCACTGCTGTTCTGGGAGTGTGTTCTCTATAATAGAACACACTCCCAGGTCTGCCACCAAAAGAAGAACTTCCTATATCCAATAAAAAAAAAAAAAGGATAAGTTAAATAAGAATTAAATAAAATTAATTAAATGAAAAAAACACTAGCAGTACTAAAACATTAGCAGTACTAAAACACTGCCCAACTCCATGGGCACCTAAAAAAAAAAACTGACAGGAAGAGGCAGGGGGATTGTAGAGGAGAGGGGTCTGTCAGCAGTGCTAAAGTTAACTAGCTAGGTGCCAACTCCCGTGCTCCCCTCCACAACCCATGGTAAGCAGTGTCCCCCAGACTGGATGAAAGAGAAATTAGTTAATATTTATGTATTCCCAAATGGATATAATAAATCCAACTTATTGTTGTCAAAATCAAGCTGGGGATACAGACCCCAAGAACGACAATTGATGTCTTGTGAAAGTCTTATAGGGAAATATATCCAAATCGAGTCAATGTCTTCGGATCAGAAACAATATTGGAGCTGCCAGTGAAAACGTTAGGAATCATAGGTGGTCTTAACTCACGGACTCCACACGCTTGGCAATGCTCTTTCGTTCTCCTGCATACAGTAATCAAGTGACTCTCTGGGTGCGCACCCTAAAGCTGTCTGGCAGAAACATATAGATATCTTAACAGTTCTTAGATTATTGGTTCCTTCCACTAAATTCAATTTGAATAACTGATTCAAAGACAAGGGTCTCCCGGATCCACACTTGATATCGGATATAACTAGCTGCTGATGCATTTCTTCTGCTATAAGCAGATATTTTTTTTTTCCTTTCTGGTATTTGTTTTGCACTATTTTGTTTTTGTTGTTTGCAGCTAGAAATGGGGAAGTGATACCCCACACATGAAGCAATCAAATTCAGATTATTTTATTATATTGGCATCGCCCCATTTTCCTCTTTTTTGGTTTCATTTGATTTTAACCAAGTAAGAGACCAGCAACTAACTGATTAGAGATCTGGCTCATACAGGTCCTGGAGCAAAAAAGTTTGCTGCATCCTCCTCAAGGAGTGAAAGTCAGAGTATAGGGTCCATAGATTGAGTTATCAGGCTCCAGCATTACCTGAGAAGTCTCTTCCCTGAAAGTTACTGCACTGAGGGGTAGCACAGGAGGTTTGCTTGCCCTGTAGGCATTTTCACATTGCACATATGGACCACCAAGGTTGGGGGGGGTTGTTTTTTTTCACTTTAGGCATGGGTTCCTTTGAGTCTAACATACCTGTATAGGAAAATATACACAGAAAATGTTTTTGGTGCATTGACAGGATGGATCACCATCCCTTTTTCTTTATCCCAAATGCACTCCTCTTGTCGCAGTAGGAGGAGCTTGCTGCAACCATTAGGATCTTACACAGACACATAGAACCAGTTCCTTCTGGGTAACTTTCGTAGCTAGTGTACACCCTCGATGGGACCTGGATCTTTCAAGAGTTACAGATGCAATGATACTACATGGTCAAAGAGTGCTCCTTTTTATACAGTTTTGCAGCCCTAACTTAGCAGGAGGTAAGCCAGTCCATCTTAGCTGGCACTGCAAAGTCTGATAAATCACATTCAATCATCATCATTAGGATGCAATATATCCTTTAACCGTGGAGCAAACGCAATTTAAGCTTTAACAAAATTTACATCAATATCTTGAATTACCGAACCTGGATGATAAGTTTCCTATTTTACTTGCATCCTGTCTTGGAGAGATAGCAAGTCTAGTTACCCCCTACTGTCTTTCAGGCTAAACAGCCATGTTGACCACAGAGATGAAAATGTCTAACATGAGATTTCAGTGACTGTCTGAAGGCAGGTAAACACAATTCCTCCCCTGGCATATTCCTATTGCCTCAGAAATCAGTACATTGTTGATTTTCTGTATTAGCAGTTTCAATGTCAGTACATTTGCAGTTATATAAATTAGCACACTGTGCTATTAGTTTAAATTTATACAATAAGTTATTTATAAGTGATCCAGCCACAGCTGCCTTTCATTATGAGCCATAAACCTCGACCCTTTGCATCAAGATATCAATAGGACAATCATATGATATTACCATGATACAAAAGTAACAACTTTAAAAGGGCAAATATAAACATGTTCTATTTAACAGTTATTGTAAAATCTAAAGCATTAAAGTATTAGGATAGTTTAGGGTGTACAATACTTCAGATTAAGAGGTCAATCCAAGTTTGTGAACTATAGAAAAGTAGTATATAGCAACTTGTTTGACTAATTTTCACCACTTAATTTGCACCATCTCATATACTGGCAGTCATAATTTTAGAAAAAAAAACACTATTTAAATAAGGTTTTTTTTGTAAAATAAGAATTTAAATTCATGTACCCATTCTGATTGGATACAGGACAAATAAAAGAAGGCAAGAAATGGGGTATGGTCATGCAATGTTAAGATAATAAATAGGAGGCGGTCAGTGCTGAATTGTTGTAACAGAACTACTTTGAAATGGTTGTGAGCTACCTTTAAACTAGAAGTTTAGTGAAATATTTTCATTTTCCATCACTGTATTCATTCTATGTATTTAATGCCTTGATAACATACTTGTGACTGAATCATGGAATAAATGTTTTTAAAGGAACAGGGCACTTATTTATATAATTCCAAATGCACTTATTTTTTATATTGTGTATATTTTGGTAAAGGAAATCTTTATTTCTGAGACCAGGGAAGAAACTCAATAAGCCTTTGTGGAGGAAGTCTTTTGTGTCGTGATGTGGGGAAATGACTTGTTTGGGATTTGTGACTTTCTTTGGGAATGTGTATTCTGCAGCTGTCTGAAGAAAGGACCCATGTTAATCTCATTCTAATTAGACCTTTTGATGTGTGAGGGTCCAGCACCTGAAGGCACAGGAAGGCTGTGCCACTAGATTTCCTGTGTCTAAAAACAAGATGCAGAAAATCAGAGCAAGTTTTAGGATATCACAAAGTAGTGTAAATATTGTTAGCATTGCATGTAAATCCATGTTTGGACAAACAAATTGCTTCCTGATTCTAAAAATAGCTCAGACCTCAAGGGGGCTGGCTAGCCCTGTGAAACTGTCTAAATCTGTATAAATAGGACTGACTTCTATTAAAAAAAATTCTTCTCGTTCCATCTGACCTGCTCCCCGGTACCTACAACCAGGGTGAGCAAATAAACATCACTTGCTTGAAAGACCTGCTTTGAAACTTTTCTATTCCTCTGACCTACAGATTAGACCCAAAATCTAATCCATTTCCAGCTGTTACTGAAGGTTGGACTCAGCATCCAGTACCACTGCTCTGCCTGCTGCCCAGCAGCTCTGGACAGTGTGATAGGCCAGGGGGAATCCTTCCACAGGAACTCTGATCTATAGGAAGAGATCAGGAGTATCAGCCCAGGTACACCAGTAACGGGGTACATTAGCAGCGTCAGTTATCCAGAAGAAATGCCCCTCTTCAGTTTGGTGCTCACCTTATTATGCAGGGCACTTGAAAAGAGGTAGATAGGAAAAGCAGAGCAAAGGGTTATAAAGGAAAGGTGAAGTTTTATTTTAGCCACTGCTCTGCCTACTAAACAGTGAAATAACCAACTGTGTGTAATCCCCTAATTCACAGAGCAAAAGTATTGCAATGTCTCTTACTACTTGGCCTGGCAAAATAACTGTTGATGGCCCAACCCTTATGTAAACTTTCTATTCATTGAGCAGTACATTCTAATATGGTTTCATTTGCTATATTAATCTTTCAACTCCTGATGATTAAGGAATGCCACTGCTGTGGCATGGTCTGACTGGATCTTTATGGTTCTTTCTTGCAAGAATGGGCATGCTGTGACTAGGGTTTTAAAAACTGCTCTGAGTTCCAGCACATTTATCAGGAAATTTGACTCCTCCAAAAGATCCTGAAAATAGCCCCAAAGGCTGGTGTCCGTAGAGACGATTGTACACTCCAAAATTGTGAAGTAGTACCCCCTTTTGAGGTGGTCAACCCCTCATCCACAACAGGAGCTACTGCCGCATCCTTGGACAGTCTGATGAACTGGTTAGTCAGGGAATGGTGAGAATTGTTCCATTTCTAAATGTGTTGGATATGGAACTCCCGATTAAAAATGTGCAAATTGCAGTCACGAATGTGAGGACCACCTTGTCTAAGACTTTCATGAAAAAATGTGCCAACACCAGCCTGCAAGCTTACCTCAGGATAAGAGACTTCAGTCACCTTGCCTTACCACTGGAAGGTAAACACAATAGTCTGATTGTCCTCAGGACTGAAGAACAGACAGTTTAGACGAGGTGACGAATTCCAAACTCATTTCCAAGGAAGTCTACCCTCATCCAACTACATTGCTGATTCTCTCAGTTTGTATAACAGCATAACAACATGCGCACTAGTTGTTTCACTCTGCGAAAGGCAACTGTTAATGGTGGCAGGGGCTTTCCGGACATCCCCTTGTACTACAGCTGCTCTCCCGAGTCAAGCAGTGGCGTGGTCTGCAAGTAGCCAAGGATCTAAATGGGTTGATTTGGAGTCCTCCTACGGCCGTGCACCATCACTTGGCTTAGCATTGGGAGTTACAATGGGCGATAGATCTCATTACTCCATTCTCATTCTCCATACTCATCCTCCTCGACCTCTCTGCGGCCTTTGACACTGTGGATCACCCCCTCCTTCTGCAAACTCTTCTCTCTTTTGGCCTCTCTGGTTCTGCTCTTATCTCGCCAACCGCACCTTCTCTGTCTCCACATCTGGCTCTGCCTCCACCCCCTTCCCTTCCCCTCTCCCGGTTGGAGTCCCCCAGGGCTGTTTTCGGCCCCCTACTATTCTCACTCTACACTTCCTCACTCGGGACTCATCTCCTCCTACGGTCTTCAGTATCACCTCTATGCTGACGACATTCAGCTCTACGTATCTTCTCCTGATCTCTCTCCCACTCTCCTCTCTCATCTATCTGACTGCCTCTCTGCCATCTCCTCCTGGATGTCCTCGCGCTTTCTCAAAATTAATATCTCTAAAACTGAACTCGTCTTCCCTCCCCCCAGGCTCCCCTCTCACCACAACCTCTCTATCATGGTTACTAATTCAACCATCTCCTCTGTCACCCAGCTCCGTTGCCTAGGTGTCACCCTTGACTCCTCTCTCCTTTGTCCCCCACATCCAATCTCTAGCCCAAACCTGCCGCTTCCAGCTGCATAACATTGCCCGCATCCAGCCCTTCCTCTCACAAGATGCCACCAAAACCATCATACACGCTGTCATCATCTCCCGCGTCGACTACTGCAACCTTCTCCTTACAGGCCCTCCCCCCCCTCTCCCACCTCGCCCCGTTCTCAATGCGGCTGCCCGACTCATCTTTCTCTCGCGCCGCTCCTCCTCCCCCCTCTCTGCCTTGCCTTACACTGGCTCCCCTTCAGGATCCTTTTCAAGCTCCTCACCACCACTTACAAAGCCCTCTCCCAGTCTACTGCCCCCTATATCTCCAACCTCCTCACCATTCACACCCCTGCCCGCTCCCTGCGCTCGGCCAATGACCGTCGCCTCTCCTCCACTCTGATCACCTCTTCCCACTCCAGAATCCAAGACTTCTCCCCTCCACTGGAACGACCTCCCTCGCTCCATCAGTCTCTCACCCAGTCTGTGCTCCTTCAAACGGGCACTCAAAACTCACCTGTTCCTCAAAGCCTACCAACAATCCACTTAACCCTTACTTTGTTGCACCTTCGCAAGCATCCTTCTCGTTCTCCCCTCTCTCCACCAGCCCCGCCTTTCTCTCCCTTACTTTAATGGTTCCCTCCTGTGCCTGTTTGTCCACCCTCCTTTAGGATGTGAGCTCGCATGAGCAGGGCCCCTCTCCCCTCTCGTCTCCATACCTGTTCTTCTACTCCATCTTTGTTCATATGTCTGCCCGGAGTTCTGAAGTATTGGTACTTTGTGTTTATTGCTCTGTACTATGTCACCCTGTATGGTCTCCTGTTTGTATTATGTACGGCGCTGCGGAAACCTTGTGGCGCCTAACAAATAAATGATAATAATGATCCCATCCAGTGGCCTTCTTCACCCGTCAGATATGGTACTGAAAACTTCATTTTGAAACCACCTCAACAACTCCTCTCTGGGACAACCCTGCCTTTACCACAGGGCAAGGTCATTCTCAATTTAAGATATGGCAGGAGAAGAGTATCAGAATGGTGAGGGATGCTTTAACCGCTGACCAATGTATTGCACAACCGATGTTACAAGAGAAATTAGATTTCCCTAATGCTAGTGAGACACTGTCAACTCCCTTGCTAGGTCCGATATAACGAGATCCCTCACTGCCCTGGAGTCTCCATATGTCCAATCACCTCTGCAAAGGTGAATGATTTCCACTTTAGATAATCTACTCACCTCCTACAAACAGCCCTGCACACCTATTTATGACCTTAAATGGGAGGCTGACATGGATAGACCACCAGATGAGGATACATGAGAGACAATTAGAGAGAGTCTTTAAGACTACCATCTCATCCCTTGTTAAGGAAAATGCCTACAAAATCTTGACGAATCTGGTTCCTACCCAGCTAAATTAAATCTATGGGTCCACTTCTGACTTATGTTGGAGGGGCTGTGGGGAACAAGGGTGCATTGTCCACATCTGGTGGTCTTGCCCAGGAATAGCCTCCTTCTGGGATGATGTGGCAGCGCTCATAAGTGTCGTCACTACTGTCCATGTCTCAAAGTGCCCATGGTCCTTTCTTGGCTCCCCTATTGAGGTCCTAGACAAATAGTCAGAGAAATTGTCTGTTCAGATCCTCAATGTGGCTAGGTGCCTCGTCGCAAAACACTGGAGAAACCCAAACCCTCCTTCCAGACAACAAATTCTTAATAAAATCTGGAATTTAGCATCAATGAAAAAAAAAAATTCATCATACTTCAATAAGTTTACAAGAAAAGAAACAAGAAAAACACAGAAATTTTTAAAAATTTGGGATGATTGATTCACCTACAATGGTCCCTCAGGTCCCATTCCACCATCTGATCAAATTCAGAATATTTCAGTCCTCTTCATGTTAACAGTTCTGTCTAGGCTGATTTACACAACGCTCAATTTGATTGGCCCTCTTGCCGCCGGGGACCCCAGACCCAGTCTCAAACTACACCTCCCCTCTTTCCCATCTTACTACTGCCTTCACTATTGTATACAAAACCACACTCCTCAGCATCTTTTTAAGGTTCTTCATTGATCATTTGTTGTGAAATTCTTATACCTGTTTAGGATTTGTAATCGCCCCAAGTTGGTTTCTTCTTTATACTTCGGTTTCCAATTCACAATATACCCTGATTTTGCCCTTTTGAGCTACTGACGTATATTTGTTTGCGACAAAATTTATAAATAAAAAAAATGAAATACCTTTATTTGGTTTTGGGTCCTCCAAGTTGACAAAAGAACCATCATCTGGGCAGAGGCGAGGTTTTACAGACAGGTTGACTCCTAGGGCACGCAGCTTTTCTAGTTTTGATAACTTGGGCTTAGCTTGTTTTGGAGCAGAATTTGAACAGCTTTTCCCAATAGTCTGACTATGCTCACATGTTGCACTCTTGACCTCTGGTTCAGGGATATCCTTTGATATCTCATTAGTCACTTTTTTAATGCATTTTTCATTTTCCTGATGGCAAACTGTCTGACCTGAGCAGTCTATAGAGGAAGGCTCAGAAGTAATTTCTGAATTGCCAGTGCTTATTTCGTGCTCTAAATTATCGGCAGGCTGACATTCTCCACTAGTCTCTGCAACAGATTCGTTCAGGGCAGCAGATCGAGAAACCTGGGTGTTCTGGACATCAACTTCTAAATCCATCTTACATTCTGGTGTTGGAACAGAGTCACAAGCTGTAAGTTCTGTGGATTGTGCTTCAGTTTCCATTCTGTCTTCTGTACTGAATTGAAGGTACTTTGATGATCTAATAATATGAAGGAAAACCAATAACTAACAGGCTTCAGTGTGGATGTCAAAGTAATTTTTCACATTTCTTCTACTAGCTATGCTCCAACTTAGGGCCCTCGTGGCTACATTCGACATTAACAAATGGAATAGCAAAATACTTTTCCTTACAACAGCCAAACTATGACAGGAAACTCAGAAGCTGCCCACGGTGAGGTGCATTATTAATACGTCAACTGGTCAGAAGCCAATCACATACACAACCAGCCAAAATACTTAAAAAGTGATTCAAACAATTCCAGCTAGTCAAATTGTTTAGTTGTTTTATTTAGCTACCTTTTCTGCATAGCTTTAAGAGAATTCACAGATGCTTACCATCTAAACATGCTATTTAAACAGTATACGTGTTGGTGAACAAATGTTGTAGCTTTCCGGTTTCTATTACCTTAGTTTTGTAAAGCTCTCTAAAAGGTGAAATTTCCATTTTCATTTGCAATCATACCTGATGTTACCTACTTCATTTTAGTTTTAGCTTGTTAACAAAAATCAACATCTGAATCATTTTCTACATGATAGATTTAAAATTATAAATATTCTTAGGGGGGGTATTCAATTGTTGCTTTTAACGCGCTAAAACCAAAAAAAAACGAGCGCTCTAAAAATATTAGCGTTAATACGGTAATATCCGCGTAAATACCTTTAATACGGTAGTTTACTCGCTGAATTTCATCTCGCTGCGAGATGAAATTTAGCGAGTAATTACCGTATTAACGCTAATATTTTTAGAGCGCTCTTTTTTTGTTTTACCGCGTTAACGGCAACAATTGAATACCCCCCTTAGCGTGTTTGTGCCCGTTTTATTTTCCATCAGCATAAAGTAGAAACAAAGGGTGTAAAAACTTTTGTCTTGTTTTTATGTGGCAAATATAAAAAGATTTGCCTTCACAGTGTATAATCAAATAAATTTAGTGAAGAGGTAAAATTTAATTTGCAAAATATTCCAATGATTACTACATACATTTCAAGTGACCGTAATGTTAATGATTTATTGAAAGTAAAGGCTCAAACTTCATAGACAATGCGTGGAATCTCGTATTGAGCAGAAATATCCACAGAAATCAAAAAGGTAGCATCAATGACACATCCGTGCTTAAAACAGGTCATATGGCCAAAGAAAATCTGGGAAGTTTGCACAAATATTGTTTAAGAATTCAAACATTAACCAGGTTTAACACTATTTAGTTTTAAATACAGTACAATAAGAGGATTTTTACTCACCGTAAAATCAATTTCTCTTACTACACTGGGGGACACTGCGTTACCTTGGGGTATAGTAGGTGGGACTGAAGTTAGGCACTTATAAACTTGTTTGTTCCCCTGACTCCTCCCCCACTATGCCCCTCCTCTGTAGCTGACTTCAGTTTTGGTTAACCAAGCCAGGAAGAGAGAAGAAGCAATCTAGAAAGCAACACCAAAGATAGCACTACTTTCAGAGCAAGGGAGGGCGCGCAGTGTCCCCCAGTGTAGTAAGAGAAACTGATTTTACGGTGAGTAAAAATCCTCTTTTCTCTGTCCTACCACTTGGGGACACTGCGTTACCTTGGGGAGCTACCAAAGCTGTGTCCAAGGGCGGGAATGCTCTGGAACGGCTGTGCGCAATGTTATGTGTTCAAAACCCTGCATTTGTGAATGCAAAGGCATGCAACAAAGAAACAATATGCAGCAGAAACAGACGCTGCCACTCTGTACAACTGCGCCATTGAATGACGCTTTTGTGGCGTACAAAAAGCTGCAACCCTCCTGGAAAGTGCACTGTAAAAATCACTGGAACCTGCAGAGGGGTACAGACAGAATGTTGGTCATGATGCAGTGGCAAGAGACCACCTAGACCCTGTCCCCCCTACGCTCTTTAGCGTTAAAGAGGCTAAATGGGCATTAAATTCCTAACAGGAACTGTGCGAACAAGAGCACAAACTATCTCCGGTCGGAGAAACGTTACACAAAAAGAAGAGGCACAAGATTGATGAACTACAATCTCTGTGTCAGTGGAATGCAGGCACTAATTGTCATAACCAATTATGTCTCGAACAGACACTAAGTTTCTGATAAAGGAAATGAGGAAGAGCCATACACACTCTCGCCCCAGATCCCGTACGAGATGTGACATCCAAGAGAACAGCCTGCATTGAGCTAACAACTCAATCCACTCAATGATATACAAAGGACCACCATATACACTGATGCAACAGCTTAAGTCACTCAGTGATATCTAAGGGAGCACTGATACAGTGCTTAAACCATTCAGAGATAAACAAGGGAGCACTCATTTCATGAGCAAACAGCTTAACTAACTCAGCGATATCTGAGGGAGCACTCATATAGAGAGCTAACAACGTAAGCCCGACATATATACCAGGAAGCACTCAAACCATGAGCTAACAGCTTAACTAATTCAGAGTCACCGGAGGCCAAAGCAAGCCTCCTGATGACGAGAACTAGACTCCATGGAAATCTACAACCAACCAAATGTGGGCTGAGCATAAAGAAATCACAAGCAAAATAACCTTCCGCTGAGCTAGACAGAGAGCCACGGAAGCTGCACGCTGAAAGAAGAAGGGCGTAGACCCCATAGAAGCCAGCTGGTAAAGAAAACTCTTTAAAAGATTCCTGAGTGGGACGTGTGAAATTTCAGAAATTTACACCAAATATAATTTCTAGCCCAAAGAAAACAGCTGAGGAAGAATCTCTACCGCTGAATTGAAGGTAGCAACCATCTCCCTGCAAGGATTCTCTGGCCGAAAAGGTTAGTCATCCGATGCCACAACGTCAAACCAGATGATGAAAACAAAAAGAGCCGAACTACGAGATGAGGCCGCTCTGAAAACGGGAAAAGAGGGACGACAACACAAGTCCCCTAAAACAGTAGAACACTGCTCTGCGAGACATACGGCGGACCACCAGACTAGCTGGGATGTGCCCCCTCCTAGAAACTCTTGAATTCCCACGAGTAAATAGGAGCTGTGAATCACCTGTACACCCACTAAGTTCTAGGGAGACCCGACTTGGCTATGGACAAATCCACCTGAGGGTCATTAGATTGAGAGCAGATAGAGAAAACAGGTTAACATGTGAAAAGAACCTGGGCTCCCTCTTAGAGAGCCCTATGACCTAACCAGGAGAGCACAAAAGGTATTACCCTGAGGTGACCCACTCTACCTGTTAAAGGATTGATTGCTAAGGCATTCGGCCCTCAATAACAATAATAATAATAATAAGTTGGTCTAGCTTGGCCCAAAGGATGGCACAAGGAACACCCCTCCGACCATACACAGGTCGACCCCTATCCTGCATTAGGATACGGGAATTGCATAAGTGCTACAAATATGCAACAGCACTGCATTCTGAGACCAAATCTCTACAGGTTTTCTGACCCTCTGTCCAAGAAGAACTGACTCACTAATAAAAACAATGTGACTAAGCACCACCCGAAAGGTAAATTAGTGAATTAAGGCAAAGGGGTGCTATGCACGTCCAAAGCCATGAAATCAGCCTTCCATGATAAGAATCTCCCTGTTGAGACATGGGAGATGTTACGAACAAGGAGAACCAAAGATACCAGTAGAAACTTGGTATCCTATTTTGCAAAACAGAAACTCCTGTAACCGAAAGGAAATTCTGCTAGGAGCAATTTGGAACTGTGTAGAAAAGAAATGAGCGTGTTCTTTGGTAGGAAGCTATTGAAAACCCCGAACAAGAAGATAATGCATAAGCCAACGCTTCTAGCGTGGTAGAACAAGCGAAAAGCAGGGTAGGCTCAAAGTGATCACCTGTGAACCCAATAATGCAGTCCTGCTTCTTGCTGAGAGGCTGCAAGTATAATGTTCTGGCTGAAAAAAGTCTAGCTGTAAGCTAAGCGTTGGGTGTAAAAAAATAACTTCCACCTTCGGGGAATGTCCACAAATCTATGGATGTTTACCTGATTTCCACAGCACATAAACTATAACCACCCCTGTAAGGCTAAGCCTGACTCGGAATTTGGCACCCTGACCTCAGATCAACAGAGAGGATCAACGGATGGAACACGTAAACATCATGGCCTGGTGTCGCTGACATAAAACAAAGAAAGCACACCTACCGACAGAAGCCTTTGGATACTCATTTTGTAATAGAGCAAATTGAGAGTTCCGATATTGGAACGTAGTCCTGTGAGCATGTGGCTAACTATAGGTATCATAGCTGAATAGCTGTATGCCTACCAGCTATGATGCTGCTGGGTGAACACAAACCACCCCATTAACCCTTAATGTGAATAAAGGCTAGAGCACTTCTTCTGTTTGAAAGCCACTAGATAAAATCCTTTACCAGCCCCTGCTGTGTGTAGGAGGACTTCTTTGTCTGCTCCCCCCGGGGACAGCAGAATAAGTGAACTGAAAAGCCACAGGATTGTCACCAACAGGGATTACTTCCCTTGTATTGACTCTGGAGAGTTAGGGAAGGTGAAAACCTAGCCAGCCTATTACTGTTTACCTGGTCTTTGAGAAAAGACAGACACAGAGTTTAAGATATGAGGATAAACATTTTCCCAACTAGGGTGTCACTAAAACTTAGGTTGAAAACCAAGTATAGACTGTTTGTCTTGCAAATGCGAAATCTGTGTACAGTTTAAGCTGCGATTATCCACCTCGTAAGTGTAATCAGCAAGAATATTCCTCTTGATCGTAAAAACAAGATGGAAATAGACATCCTCTGGTGAGGAATGCAACATCCTTATTCTGACTGTGGCAACAGTCCAAGATAAAATCCTCTCCATCTGTGGAAGATGGTGAACAACAGCATCTCTGTGCAGATGGTT